>NC_043979.1:665454-689003 GCF_902148855.1 Sphaeramia orbicularis | reverse complement strand
GATCAGTGAGGAACCGCTCATTCTTCTGTTTTCATGTTCTTCTAGATAGCTGACAGTGGAGACAAAGTACTGTGACAGCAACGAAAATCGGCGTGATAACGCTGGTATTTGTTTTTATTTGTTTATTTTTTTAACCGGTCATGTTCAACAATTTGGCCTCCAATATAAGTGGTTGCTTGATAGTTTTGATCTAAGAAGGTTTTGAGCCTTAGATCAATTCCCCCTATTGGTTGGACTTAATTTTTTTTGCAGGGTTTGTACAGGTGCTTGAAATCCTTGAAAATGCTTGAATTTCAATGTTGTGTTTTCAAGGGCTGAGAAGTGCTTGAATTTTAGTTCAGTTATACCTCAGTGATGTGTTTTATTTATTTATTTGTAATATTAACTCTGCCAGGTTAGATGCCAAGCTAAAGCTACTGACAGAGAGGTGATATATTTAGAAAATAAAACCTTATGTCAAAAAAGAAAATTAGTGGGTGTTCTCAGGTTGACTCCGGGTACATTTTTATCTCAGTCTTTGTCTTGATGCGAGTGTATCTAAAAACACCAAGTGGTGTTGTGTTTGTGTTCTCCTTTAATTTCTAAACTTTTTGCTATTATGAAACATAATTTTAGATGTTTATAGCATAATGCAATGTACATCATTGTGATTAAAAGTGAAAAAAATAAAAATAAAAAGAGTATTTGTATTCCTGTAGATATGGATTTTACTCTAGCGATTGAAAATGACCCTTACAACTACTTGAATTTGACCTTGTAAAATGTGTACAAACCCTGAGCTTATTGCTGTATGGATATTACCTGATGGGAGAACAGGACAAGGTTGGACACAAACAAACCCTGAAACAGAAACAAACAAAACAAAAGACTAACCACAGCAATAGAAGAACATCAGTGAACTGAAGAACAGAATAGTCTGACGTCACAATAACTAGTAGAAAACAACAAATGGAAAAAAAAAAAAACAAATAGCGACAGAACTACATTGGTGAATTTAAAGGAAAATTACTTAAAAGCAAAAAAAACCCGAACATATCAACAATCTGCTGTAGGTGTGTGTGTGTGTGGGGGGGGGGTATGTGCATAGGAAGTAATGACTGCATTTTGTTAAATAATTCATAAAATGAAGTCCAACTGTTAAACTATGATAGAAACTTATTACCTCCGCCAAGGAGGTTATGTTTTTGCCAGGGTTTGTTTGTTTGTTTGTCTGTCCGTTAGTGTGCAACAACATAACTCAAAAGTTATGGACAGATTTGAAAATTTTCAGGGAAATGTTGGAAATGGGATAAGGAAGAAATGATTAAATTTTGGTGGTGATCGGGGTGGGGGGGCCCACGGGGGGGGGGGCCACTGATCAGCCTTGGCGGAGGTCTGCGCTCTCTGAGTGCTTCTAGTTCACTATGAATTTATGACAACAGGTGCCATTTTATGTTGAACTACAAAAGGTCCTCATTGAATTTTCACATCATTCTAAAAACAAAAGCCAGAAGGTGAGTGGAGTTGAAGGTTTTCATCATGTCGCTGCGCACCATGACATTAAAAAAAAAAAAATAAATAAAGCAGTATCACATTGTCAGCAAAAGTCATCTTTGACATAAAGCCTGTCCATGTTTGTGTGTGTTGCCCCTGACAGATAAAGAGCATGAGTGAGGAGCTGCAGAGTGTGAGAGCAGACAGAGACAGACTGTTGAATGAGAGGACAGAGGACAGTCACAGGTCCAGCCAGGACATGGACCAGCTGCTGTGCACAGTGACCACTCTGACTGAAGAAAGAGATCAGCTGCAGGATATTCTGGAGGAGCTGAGACAGGACAAACAGCAGCTCAGAGCACAACTGGAAGACCAGCTGGACACACTACAGTCTGAGGTTGGACTGACAGGAGTTTAAATAACCTTTATTTTATACGTCATAGCCTTGCAGGTGTAACGCAGGTTACGGGAAAAAGCCAGATAACCATACTGAGAACTGTTGAGGTTTACATGTGCTTCAGAATACTGTCAGTTTTACAGAGGAAAAGGGGTTGATGTGTGGATGACGCCCATTTTTCAGATGAGCACTGCTGCGTCACTGCCTTCCTGCACTGTTCTACTGGGAGGATTAGAATGTCCACAGTGGATCTCATAAACCCAGACCTCATTCAGAGGTGATCTGGGCTGCAGTTTGGACTTAATGTGTCCACCCACACTGTGGGTTCTCAGTCTGAACAGACCTGTGATGTGTCAAAATCTACGATTACTTTTTGTACGGTCTGAAAACAGAACCAAAAGGATGTGCAGAAATGCAGCTTCCTCCCAGACCACCTGGTGAACGTTCACAGTTTGTCTCACATGGACACTTATGGGGCTGTGACCTCCAGTTAGAGATAAAACTATGATGGAATCTTCACAGAAAACAGTTCTCTAACAATATTCTACTTCTTTTATGCCGCGTTTCCACTACGTGGAACCGACTCGACTCCACTCTGGTTCCGGTCCTATTCCAGAGCGCTTCCATTACAGATCTACCGACTTTCCGGTACCTGGACGTCATAGCGATGCGGCGCGTTACTTCTATGTCGTCTGCTCACAGTTGCTGATAAACTCGCTCATTGCATCTTGTCTCATCAAGCTCATGCAGAATTTTTCCGTCTGAACCTCCTGGACAAACCATGGTGTAGTTTTACAGGCTGTCATCATGTGGATTCACCTACTGACAGATTTAGTGTCAACTTCCGCATCTGTTTTTTTGTAAAATGGCGGGTCCCAGAGACGACTCTGACCAATCAGTGGTCTGCAGTGTTTATGCGTCACCTTTTAGTGTCTGGTCCCCAGTCTGCGAACCTCAGCGGAGGTGATACCAAAAAACTCGTACCGGGTACCAGATTCCAGGTCCTTTTTCATAATGGAAACGCAAAAAGGTTGAGTCGAGTTGAGCTGATACCACGAAGCGGAACCACGGCATTCTATTACCTGGGGGGTTTACTGAAGTACCACTTTCCTTACTCTAAATGTACAGTTTTTATTTCTCCTCTATCATATAACTGTTGGACCTTCTAACATGGTCTGTGTGTAAAAAGCATCAGTCAGTTGAAGGTGTGATCCACATCATGAGGATGACACCACCTCTGCACTGTTTGAAGTCAGAAAAAGGCTTCGAAGTCATGATGGAATTTGTGTCCACAGACAGTAAAAATACAGCCCACTCAAAATGACATTCTTGTGCAGATAATTGAATGCATGTGTTGTCCCCCACTGTTTGAACAGATAACCCATCTGAATGCTTCTGTCCACACTGTGAATGAGCAGAAGAGGCAGCTGGAGGAGGAGCTGCATCACAACATCCACATGGTGACGATACACACTGACTGAGAGTTTAGCAGAGTTTGGAAGGGTGCAGATTTTACACTGTGGTTTGGCAGGAATTCATCTGCACTTTCTGCTCTTGGTGACACATTTTCACAAATGTGCAGAATATTTCATATTTGTTTTCTGTTTTATTTTACACTTTAGACGTTGCAGCATTACTACGTTATCACTTTATTAATTTTCCTGCACTTTCTACTGTTAATGACACACGTGTATTTATTTTTTTGTTTTTTTTTTAGGTATCCACAACTCAAGAGCTTCTGAAGTCAGTTCAGGAGGAGCTTTGTGAACAGAAGCAGATAAACTCTGATCTGAAAGCTCTGAGGACACAACGAGGAGACCTTAAATCAACAGGTTGGTGTGTCAGAGCTCAGCTCTAAGTCCCAAATGTCACTCCATGATTCTAACTGTGTCCGTTCTATAGGTCCAGACGCTGACAGAGAAACTGCAGAGCACTGAAGCTGAGAGGGACCATCTCTGTCTGAGAAGCAAACTGACAGTCAGAGCTCCAGCCAGGAGATGGAGAAGCTGCTGTGCACAGTGACAGCTCTGAAGGAGGAGAGAGATCAGCTGCAGGACATTCTGGAGGAGCTGAGACAGGACAAACAGCAGCTCAGAGCACAACTGGAAGACAGGGTGGACACACTACAGTCTGAGGTTGGACGGACAGGTTTTACTTTGAAAATTACACTTACATTCATCAGCCATAGCTGTATTAACCCTTTCATGCATGAATTATGAGAGCCTTAATCTACATTTTTTTTTTCCCCCAATTGTTTTTATTCCTCTTTAGGCATAAAAAAAAATGCAATTGAATTTTAATTTTTAAATGAACCTATTTTTCACAGAGTTGCAAAATGTCCACTTGGCTGGACACCATGCGTTTCATTTTTGAAGCAAAAACACATGCATTACTGATACACTGTGTAAATCTATGTAATAAAATATTTTAATGCAGCTAATGTGATGTTTTCCTCACATTTTAACATACTCTAATACTAGTCATTACTCACTTCATGGAGATAATATGCAAAAAAAAAAAACCTTTTTGGTTTAAAAAACAAACTGTTAATTACAGTCTAATAACAATAACCAGGTCAAGGTTTATTTATATAGCACACTTAAAAATACACTACTGTGCCAAAGTGCTGTATATAATGCATATAATAATGAAACAGAAAAGGAGGTAAAAGACAATAAATAGAATAAAACAATACTGGCACAGTTCGGCATTAAAAACAATCAATTGATTTATTCTCAAACATGTTAGTACAGATCAGGTTTATCAAAAACAGTAAAGTTACAGTAACAGTATGAATATTAGTGTATGGGATGATGCATGAGCATCCATTTTATCAGCTGATATGGAACTAAAACAACAAAATACATGAATATACAAGAGAACAGCTGGAGAACAACTGTCCACTGTAGTGACCACTATGCATAAAAGGGTTAAATATATCACCGGTGTCACAGTTGTACCAGAACAGCTGCTCAGAAGTTTGTATGGAAAGCTTTTGTTGATTTGGTTTGTAATGTTTGGATTTGTTTTCAGGCTGCACAAACTCAGAGTCTTCTCCATGCTGCTCAGGAGGAACTCCACCAGCAAAATCAGAAGAGTTCAGATCTGGTACAGCTCTATGAACTGAAGCTGAAGACATGAGTTAACACAGGGGTGTCAAACTTATTTTCTTCCAGGTTCCACATTCAGCCCAATTTAATCTGAAGTGGGCCGGACCAGTACAATAATAACATGATAACCAATAAATAATGACAACTCCAAATTGTTTTAGTGAAAAAAATGACATTCAATTATGCCAATATTTACATTTGCAATCTATCCAAACAAAAAGGGTGTGAATAACCTGAAAAAAAATGCAATTTGTTAAGAAATACAAGTACAGTCTTATCAATATTTTTGCCTTGACTATCATTTATAGGCTACATGTGCATCACAGATCAGATCTACAAAGGCACAAAACATTAAATAAAAGGCAGAATATAGTTAAACTGTGCTTACTTTTCTTTAGACATTCAGGTTCATATTTGTTCAGGTTATTCACATTTCATTGTAAAAGGATAGTTTGTTAATGTAAACATTTTCAGAATTTAATGTTTTTTTGCACTAAATCAAAGACAAAACACTGGCGTTGTCATTATTTATAGGTTATTATGATGTTATTTTTGAGTTTGATGCCCTAACTTTGCACTTTGCAAATTCATCCCACGGGTCAGGATTGGAACCTTTGGCGGGCTGGTTTGGCTCCCGGGCCGCATGTTTGACATCTGTGAGTTTAACATGTTCCTACTGGAGCATTCAACGGTCTAACTCCAATGATGTCACATTCCATTTAAACAGATGAAGAGCATGAGTGAGGAGCTGCAGAGTGTGAGAGCAGACAGAGACAGACTGTTGAATGAGAGGACAGAGGACAGTCACAGGTCCAGCCAGGACATGGACCAGCTGCTGTGCACAGTGACCACTCTGACTGAAGAAGAGATCAGCTGCAGGACATTCTGGAGGAGCTGAGACAGGACAAACAGCAGCTCAGAGCACAACTGGAAGACCAGCTGGACACACTACAGTCTGAGGTTGGACCTTTGAAAATACATGTGTATCATCAACTGTAGCTGCAGCAGAGCACAGAAGAAGTTTACTTCAGGAAGAGTAGGCAGCAGGACAAGAAACAAACCAAATGTAGACCATTTCCACCATGGTGACGTACACTTCAAAGCCTTTTGGCAGGGTACTCGTACCCCCAGGGGTACTGGAAATTATTTGGAAAAATCCATTCAATAAGTCATCATGTACTGAACACAAAATAAATAATGAGAATTAATGCTGAAATATAAAACAATAAATGCATTCATATAATAGTTTTATTGTCTGTGGTAACATTTGAAGAGCACTTATATTTTATATTATTCAAAATTAGTTTGAGTAGAAAGGATTATTTTTTGTTGATGAAAGTTAATTTATTAATTAATGACCAATTATTATTTATTTTATCAATGAAAGAGGGCACTTTTCAGTTTATATTGTACACAAAAGTACTTACACATTTTTTATATATATATTACAGTTAAATATATGTTGTTTGTTTTTATATTTCAAAACTTTTGTAAACAGACATACTTTGGCACAGAACAAATTTGCCTTTTTTTTCTTTTTTTTCTATCAGAAAAAATTTCTATCAGAATCTATCAGAAAATTTTTTTTCTATCAGAATACTGAAGTGAGAGTTGGGGGTATTTGGATTAAAAAAAAGTCTATTTCAGGGGGTACTCCACTGTAAAAGTTTGAGGACCACTGCAGTAGGGGATAAATTTATTAACATGTCAGCATTTATTTTGTTCTAATGTAGTCATTTTCTTGAAACTGTGATCAGACGATGGCAGTACCAGAATTCACACAAAGAAATCATTCACATTAACAATGTGCAAATAAATTTTATTTAATGAAGTGAAACTGACACCGGAACAAAAATGGTTCAGGGACTTTCTACAGCTGAGTGCAGAAGCCTTCATTTGTATTGATGGGCTTAAGGCGTTTCCTTTGCTCAGGTTGGGATTTTTCCTCTGTCCCACCCAGGGGCACTGTTGTCAGTGTTGAGCTCATTTCCTTCCACTTCTACTGATTGACTGGGTCTTTTATCCACTTAATTCTAGAGCAGTGGTTCCAACTGTCCTTTTTACACCTCTGACCCCATTTTAACGTCACAAACTTCGGCGACCCCAGACATTCAAAACGGAGACATTTTTTTTTTTGCTTAAATTAATTTGTTTTTGATCCGTAATAGTTTTCTATCCTGTTTCAAATCCAGGTTAATTTTAGATGACATTTAGTCTTATAATGTATAATATTGTGGACAGAGGCAGTAAATCCAGGTGTCAGATTACTGCACAAAGGAGAATTGGATTTTCCTTGGTCAGGATATGTACGGTCAGTCCAGCTGTGATTTACAAGGCTGACAATTAATACTGAACAAACAAGAACTGAAACTATGAATTATGAAGAGCTGCAGCATCTGAAACTGACCACAATGAACATTTGACACAGAAACAGAACCACAGCGCTGCAGTTTCACACTCAGTTTGGTCTGTTATGGATTAGGATTGGCTCTGTCAACTAAACACAGATTTTTTTATGAGTAAGTTTTTATTTTTATCAATTACTAGAAATTTCAGGCGGCCCCATTTGAATTCCAGGCGACCCCATGTGGGGTCCTGACCCCAAGGTTGAAAAACACTGTTCTAGAGAAAGGAAAAAAAATTGTCTTTCCAATAAGTTGTCATGTAAATTTCCTGCCACAGATGGGAGACCTCTGGTCTCTTTGACACCCTTCCCCACTGTCCTCTGTAATGTTGAATTTATGTCTCTGTCCTCCTAATCTATGTAGTGGAGCTTTGTCAAGTAAATGCACCACAGAGTCAAGTCAAAGTCGGAGATTGAGCCGAACTGGAGGCCACATAAAGTGTTTTATTCATGCATTAATAAACACTGAGTTTATATCTGCAGAAACAACAGACTTTTCACTCTGGGAGTCCACTTTATATTGTCAAAAGTAGGTTGGGTTTAGCTACAAATCACACCCATTTTTATCATGTTTTGAACATTAATCTCGTCACGTCGGAAGCCCCCTTCTTAGCTTGTCTCCGATAGAGTAAGGTCTTTTTGGTGTCTGTCAGGATTGGTCAAAACATATACATATGCAACTAATTCCCAGTATTAGTTTATCATATATTAATATGTAACTTTTTCCCAGAATATGTAAATTATTTCCCAGATTGTCCAAATTTCCACTCATGTGTACTTCTTTTGTGCACCATGTTTTCCGAAACTTTCCATGAGCTCATATGTTCTTTCTGCCCGCCCTGTTTTGAACTTTCCATAAATTCACGTGTTTCTTTCGATGACTACACGTGTTTGTTCTTTTGTGGGTCTCCCAGGAAGAAAAAGTCAGCTACTCTGTTACAATCTACACATTACACCAAGAATAACTTCTGGCATGCAAATGAATACAGGTTAAATACTTTTGAATACAAACTGAATACTTTTGATTAAAATACTGATTTTTTTGACACCACAAAGTGTTGAAACATTGTCCTTCTTTAAAGCTGCGTATGACTTTCATCATTAATATTTCCTCAAATTCATTAAACCAAATTTGTTAAACCAAATATGGTCGTACTGCAGCTGCGTGGAATTCATATTTCCCACAATCCACTTCGCAAACAAAATTTCCAAAAACGGCCCGAGTGACGTATTTGTTTAGTATGTAAACCAGGGGTGTCCAACTCATTTTGGTTCAGGGGCCATATTTAGCCCAATTTGATCTCCAGAGGGCCGGACCAGTCAAATAATAAAATAATAACCTATAAATAATGACAACTCCAAATTTTTTAGTGAAAAAAAAAAAACATTAGATGATGAAACTATATCTATCCAAAACAAAAACGATGTGAGTAACTGGAAAAAAATGAAATTTCTGAAGAAAAACAAGTACAATTTTATCAGTATTCTGCCTCACCTTATGATTTCTACATGTGCATTACAGATCAGATCTACCAAGACACAAAACAGGCAGAATATTGTTAAAATTGCACTGATTTTTCTTTAGACATTCCAAGTTGTTCATATTGTTCAGGTTATTGACATTTTATTATTAAAGGATGTCAGAATTTAATGTTCTTTGCAATAAATCAAAGAGAAAAAAATGGTGTTGCCATTATTTAGAGGCATAATATTCTATTATTTTTCTCACATTAAACCAAGAAGAAAATTTGGAGTCATTTTTTCGAGGTTTATTACGCTATTATTTTGCATTTGATGCCCTTGACTGTTAATTTCTTGAGGGTAATTTTTGCACTTTGTAAATTCATCTTGCGGGCCAGATTGGAACCTTTGGCGGGCCGGTTTTGGCCCCCGGACCGCGTGTTTGACACCTGTGATGTAAACAAACAGGTGCTTGTGATGGAGTCCACTTCGAAGTTGTTCACCATGAGGGAAGTGATTCAGGTGCATTGGCATGGAAAGACTAACGGATTAGAGATGAGGAGGCTGTCACTGGGGTTGGACACATCTGAAGAAAAATGAGTGATGAAAGTCCAGCCATGTGTCATTATCCTGTTGAATGACTCTAGTTTTCCT
This sequence comes from Sphaeramia orbicularis, assembly GCF_902148855.1. Lineage (NCBI taxonomy): Eukaryota > Metazoa > Chordata > Actinopteri > Kurtiformes > Apogonidae > Sphaeramia > Sphaeramia orbicularis. The sequence continues at coordinate 679,504 of NC_043979.1, read as the reverse complement.
GTGCCATCCCATTTCATTAAATATAACTATTTATGGGTCATGATATAGTGATGTCTTAATCTGGGGATTTCTGAAGGTGATACAAAAGGTTGGTCAAGGTCACTCAAATGTACCCTTTTCAGACCAGGATCAGCTCATCACTACTTCCCTGCATTTTTCTGTGGGAAGTATTTGAATTTTCTCCTTTTTTGGGGACAGGTCTAAACTCATAGATTAACAGTTAACATGTTTTGTGCTATACTAAACGTCGCACATATTTAGATTGATTTGAAAATACCACTGGAGGAATTCATGTGTGTATTGTCCCCCACTGTTTGAACAGATAACCCATCTGAATGCATCTGTCCACACTGTGAATGAGCAGAAGAGGCAGCTGGAGGAGGAGCTGCATCACAACATCCACATGGTGACGATACACACTGACTGAGAGTTTAGCAGAGTTTGGAAGGGTGCAGATTTTACACTGTGGTTTGGCAGGAATTCATCTGCACTTTCTGCTCTTGGTGACACATTTTCAAAAATATGTAGAATATTTCATATTTGTTTTCTGTTTTATTTTACACTGTAGACCAGGGTCGGCAACCTTTACAGCCTAAAGAACCATTTTGTCTCGAAAAAAAGAAAGAAATCTGACCAGAGCCATGAAAAAAAAAAAAAGTAAACCCATCTACATTTTACCATGAGGTGGCTGCTCTGCTGTAGTGTATTTGGGATTAGTTTGCTTTTTAACTTTTTTAACTTTTAACTTACTTTTTAACTGCAGTAATGCAATGTCTGGTGCATTTATGAAATTATACAACTACAAGAAAGAAAACATTCCAGATTTGTACAATTTTTTAAATGATGGACACCATTTCCAGAACATAATGTAGTAGTGCAATGGAGAAAAAGTGCAACTTTCATGTATAGTGGCTTACTTACAAATAATGACCAAATGCAAATTGACCATCTTGTATGGAATTTGGGAAGAAAATAATCCATTTTGGTTTTTATGCTGTGAAAAAATGATTTCATTCCATGTGAGACCTGCGCATTTCTGCAGATGGACAAAGTTGGAATAGATTTAGGCCAATAACAATGTTAAAAAGCAATGACTCATTCAGTTTATTTCAAAATGTTCCTTAGGTTTTTTGGCCAAAGGAGCCATAGACAGATGCTAAAGAGCCATATGTGGCCCTGGAGCCACAGGTTGCCCACCCCTGCTTTAGACGTTGCAGCATTACTACATTATCACTTTGTTAACTTTCCTGCATTTTCTACTGTTGATGACACACGTGTTTTGTTTTGGTTTTTTTTTAGGTATCCACAACTCAAGAGCTTCTGAAGTCAGTTCAGGAGGAGCTTTGTGAACAGAAGCAGATAAACTCTGATCTGAAAGCTCTGAGACACAACGAGGAGACCTTAAATCAACAGGTTGGTGTGTCAGAGCTCAGCTCTAAGTCCCAAAATGTTCACTCCATGATTCTAACTGTGTCCGTTCTATAGGTCCAGACGCTGACAGAGAAACTGCAGAGCACTGAAGCTGAGAGGGACCATCTTCTGTCTGAGAAGCAAACTGACAGTCAGAGCTCCAGCCAGGAGATGGAGAAGCTGCTGTGCACAGTGACAGCTCTGAAGGAGGAGAGAGATCAGCTGCAGGACATTCTGGAGGAGCTGAGACAGGACAAACAGCAGCTCAGAGCACAACTGGAAGACAGGGTGGACACACTACAGTCTGAGGTTGGACTGACAGGTTTTACTTTGAAAATTACACTTACATTCATCAGCCATAGCTGTATTAAATATATCACAGGTGTCACAGTTGTTCCAGAACGGCTGCTCAGAAGTTTGTATGGAAGGCTTTTGCTGATTTTATTTCTAATGTTTGGATTTGTTTTCAGGCTGCACAGACTCAGAGTCTTCTACATGCTGCTCAGGAGGAACTCCACCAGCAAAATCAGAAGAGTTCAGATCTGGTACAGCTCTATGAACTGAAGCTGAAGACATGAGTTAACATGTTCCTACTGGAGCATTCAACAGTCTAACTCCAATGATGTCACATTCCATTTAAACAGATGAAGAGCATGAGTGAGGAGCTGCAGAGTGTGAGAGCAGACAGAGACAGACTGTTGAATGAGAGGACAGAGGACAGTCACAGGTCCAGCCAGGACATGGACCAGCTGCTGTGCACAGTGACCACTCTGACTGAAGAAAGAGATCAGCTGCAGGACATTCTGGAGGAGCTGAGACAGGACAAACAGCAGCTCAGAGCACAACTGGAAGACCAGCTGGACACACTACAGTCTGAGGTTGGACCTTTGAAAAATAACGTGTCTTATCAACTGTAGCTGCAGCAGATCACAGAAGAAGTTTACTTCAGGAAGAGTAGGCAGCAGGATAAATGGATATAATTTGGAGAATTTAATCCATGTGTCCAAGGACCGTGGGTTCTCAGTCTGAACAGACCTGTGATGTGTCAAAATCTATAATTCCATTCTGTACGGTCTGATAACGGAGCCAAAAGGATGTGCAGAAATGCAGCTTCCTCCCAGACCACCTGGTGAACGTTCACAGTTTGTCTCACATGGACACTTATGGGGCTGTGACCTCCAGTTACAGATAAAACTATGATGGGATCTTCACAGAAAACAGTTTTCTAACAAATATTCTAGTTTTTTTATATTACCTGGGGGGTTTACTGAAGTACCACTTTCCTTACTCTAAATGTACAGTTTTTATTTCTCCTCTATCATATAACTGTTGGACCTTCTAACATGGTCTGTGTGTAAAAAGCATCAGTCAGTTGAAGGTGTGATCCACATCATGAGGATGACACCACCTCTGCACTGTTTGAAGTCAGAAAAAGGCTTCGAAGTCATGATGGAATTTGTGTCCACAGACAGTAAAAATACAGCCCACTCAAAATGACATTCTTGTGCAGATAATTGAATGCATGTGTTGTCCCCCACTGTTTGAACAGATAACCCATCTGAATGCTTCTGTCCACACTGTGAATGAGCAGAAGAGGCAGCTGGAGGAGGAGCTGCATCACAGCATCCACATGGTGACGATACACACTGACTGAGAGTTTAGCAGAGTTTGGAAGGGTGCAGATTTTACACTGTGGTTTGGCAGGAATTCATCTGCACTTTCTGCTCTTGGTGACACATTTTCACAAATGTGCAGAATATTTTAGATTTGTTTTCTGTTTTATTTTACACTTTAGACCAGGGTCGGCAACCTTTACAGCCTAAAGAACCATTTTTGTCTCGAAAAAAAGAAAGAAATCTGACCAGAGCCATGAAAAAAAAAAAAAAGTAAACCCATCTACATTTTACCATGAGGTGGCTGCTCTGCTGTAGCGTATTTGGGATTAGTTTGCTTTTTAACTTTTTTTAACTTTTAACTTACTTTTTAACTGCAGTAATGCAATGTCTGGTGCATTTATGAAATTATACAACTACAAGAAAGAAAACATTCCAGATTTGTACAATTTTTTAAATGATGGACACCATTTCCAGAACATAATGTAGTAGTGCAATGGAGAAAAAGTGCAACTTTCATGTATAGTGGCTTACTTACAAAATATGACCAAATGCAAATTGACCATCTTGTATGGAATTTGGGAAGAAAATAATCCATTTTGGTTTTTATGCTGTGAAAAAATGATTTCATTCCATGTGAGACCTGCGCATTTCTGCAGATGGACAAAGTTGGAATAGATTTAGGCCAATAACAATGTTAAAAAGCAATGACTCATTCAGTTTATTTCAAAATGTTCCTTAGGTTTTTTGGCCAAAGGAGCCATAGACAGATGCTAAAGAGCCATATGTGGCCCTGGAGCCACAGGTTGCCCTGTTGTAGAATATTTTATATTTGTTTTCTGTTTTATTTTACACTTTAGACGTTGCAGCATTACTACGTTATCACTTTATTAACTTTCCTGCACTTTCTACTGTTAATGACACACATGTTTTGTTTTGTTTTTTTAAGGTATCCACAACTCAAGAGCTTCTGAAGTCAGTTCAGGAGGATCTTTGTGAACAGAAGCAGATAAACTCTGATCTGAAAGCTCTGAGACACAACGAGGAGACCTTAAATCAACAGGTTGGTGTGTCAGAGCTCAGCTCTAAGTCCCAAAATGTTCACTCCATGATTCTAACTGTGTCCGTTCTATAGGTCCAGACGCTGACAGAGAAACTGCAGAGCACTGAAGCTGAGAGGGACCATCTTCTGTCTGAGAAGCAAACTGACAGTCAGAGCTCCAGCCAGGAGATGGAGAAGCTGCTGTGCACAGTGACAGCTCTGAAGGAGGAGAGAGATCAGCTGCAGGACATTCTGGAGGAGCTGAGACAGGACAAACAGCAGCTCAGAGCACAACTGGAAGACAGGGTGGACACACTACAGTCTGAGGTTGGACTGACAGGTTTTACTTTGAAAATTACACTTACATTCATCAGCCATAGCTGTATTAAATATATCGCTGGTTGCAGCTCAGAGCAGAACTGGAGGACAGGGTGGACCAGGTACATGTCACTGTAAATCTGCTGTAAATCTCCAAAGGGAACTAAATGTGTTCTCCAACACCAGATCTGTGCTGTTCAGGAGAAGCTGAACCAGCTGGAAAAGTTAAATATGCAGCAGTTTGGAAGAGAACCAGTGACGTGTCCATTCCAGTTTAGTTTTATTGAAGGGCATAATTTGTTGGTTATATACCTTAAAGCACAGGTGTCAAACATGCGGCCCGGGGGCCAAATCCGGTCCCCCAAACGGTCCAATCCGGCCCACAGGATGAATTTCTGAAATGCAAAAATTACACTGAAGATATTAACAATCAATAGTGTAAAAATCATTTTAGGTCAAGTCAGTCTAAAGTGGATCAGACCAGTAAAATACTATCATAATAATTTATCATGACACTGTTCCTCTTGAGTTCTCAGTCTATGAGTCAGAATCTCCATCTCAAATATTCCATTCACAGTTTGTATCCAGTCATTAGTTGTAGGTGGTTCTAATCTGCACCATTTTTTAGTAATGGCCTTTTTACAGGCTGTTAATAGTATTTTAAACAAATATCTATCATTTTTTCTTACATTATTACCAATAATACATCAAAAATATATTGTTTTTATGTTATTTATTATAATTTGACACTGTTTTATTAAATAGTTGTTATTCAAAGCATCCTAAAGCACTTTTTACTGTCTGAGATGCAGATGTTCGTTCCTTTGTTGGGATTGAACTCAAATACTGTTCTGATGTTAGTTCTGAACTAATAGAATCTGAACATTTGAACAGGATCTGAAACTGTAATGTCTGTAAAACAGAATTTCAGTTTGAATACAGGAAGATTTTATGATAGAACATTAGATCCTGTTGGGATCAAATAAAATGTGTTTAGTATTTGTGCAGATTTCTGGTTTAATTCAATTCTTCCAGGAAAAAATATATAAAAAATCTTAAATATATTTATATATATGAATAAATGATTGTAAAATGAATAAATGATAATGAAAATAATAAAAAAAAAAAATTAAAAAAAAAAAAATTAAAATTGCCTTTTTGACAGTATCGTGATATATTCTCTCGTGATTCAAGTACTGTTTGTATGGTATCACCAGATTCTTGCCGATACACATCCCTAATGTTTTGCAGGACAGTATCACTGCTGTAACTGGGATGTGACTGTGTGTCCTTTTATTTTTTTGTTCCTTTATTTTTATCATTTGAATTCTGAACAGTACAAACATGAGGGACATTTGGGATCCATTGACCATAAAAAACCTTTGATAGTTGGCCTGATAGTTGGTTTTAGGCATGTGACGTTGAAATGAAATTAGTCCATTTCTCCCACTGATCATGACACTGCTCTTGAGTTTTCAGTCTATGGCTCAGAATCTCCATCTCAAATATTCCATTCACAACTGTGACTGTGTTCTTATCATTGTCAGGTTCAGGAGTTGAAGGAGCAGCTTCAAACGTTTCATGAGAAACAAGCTGAAGCAGAGGCCTCTCAGCAGGTTTGACTAAACTTCTATTGTTCATAGGACTGTAACGGGACCCACATTTTTTGGTTCAGTACATTTTTGGTTTTGAAAGCCACAGTTCGTTTTTTTTGTTTGTTTTTTTGTTTTTTTGTTTTTTTTCCGGTTCGGTACGGGAATAAAGAAAACCCCTCAAAATGTCTTTAAGACATTTATGAATTTTTGAACATTTTTCCCCCAATTTTTGGACACAATAGAATATAGAAAAACAGGAATAATGTAATTCTGCTGCTATAAATAAAATAGAAAATAAAACTAATTATTAATATTACTAAATGTATTTTAAACATTAGTATTGCACTTTTCCCTTAAAGGTAGTTTTGAAACAAACAACAAAAATCTAATCCCAGTTCTGTCAGTTCACATACTGCAGAAAAAGAACAACAAAAAATTCCACATGAAGTGCAACATTAACAAGAGGGTAAACTAGTATTCTGTTTAAACAAACTGAAGAGAAACACTGACAACAAATTGAACCAAATTATTTATTTTAGGACAGAGAACAAACAGTTTAGGCCACTATGTGTGTTTGTGTATGTGAGTGTGTAAGGGTTTGTATTTTTTTTTTGAGAGAGAGAGTTTTACAGCTACCGTGGTTCATAGTCAGTAAACAACGTCCGTCTTATTAACGTCTCTTTCCTCGTTGTCTTTCACCTGAACCTGAACTGATCCAAACTGGACTGTACTGATGGTGGAGGGTCTTCAGTCTCTTCCTTCCAGGTCCACATCATATTTGTTTTTTTGTTTTTTTTGTTTTTAACCTTGTATCAGCTGCTATTTCGTATTTTGGGTCAATGTGCGCTCCTTTAATATGTCCGTGGGGAACTTGCGTGGATTTAAAGTTCCTCATTGAACAACGGCTTTAGTTCATTTTTCTTTTTCTCAACATGCTGTGCCGTTTGGGTACAGCTGTGTACTGAACTGAACAGGTGTGTACTGAAACGGTTCGGTTTGGTACATGTGCCGTTACAGGCCTACTATTTCATGACTTTTGGATGTGGTTGTTGTGTTCAGCTGCTCAGTGAAGCCAACAGAACCATCTCAGAGCTCAGGGAGCAGCTGAGGAGTTCGGATCAGAAGGAGCTTCTATCGGCACTGCTGCAGAATTCCACTGTGGAGCTTCAGGTGATCTGACCACAGACTGTCGAAGGCCCACACACACTCCCATGACCTTTGAGTTTTCTACTTTAGTCTGAGTGTAACGACTTCCCACTAATATCTCCGCAGACGGCCTTTAGGAACTTCCAGGGCTTCGCAGACACGTGTTCAAGCGTCTCCAGCATGGCCCGGGACCAGTGCTTAGGAGTCAAGTGTTCTCTGAACCCTCTACCTGAATCTAAATCTACCATGGCTGTGTACAGCGCAGTGTGTCGGCTGAGACTGCAGAGTCTGGACACTCTGGGACACATCGCAGTAAGTGTCATTCCATTTGAAATCAAACAGCTCCAGTTCTTTTTTATTTATTTATTTATTTTTAATTCTCTTCTTATTGAATGAATTCGGATATTTTTTTTCATACATTGAAAAACCAAACCAATACACAAACTATGCACATCCAGAGAGTGGGTGTAAAAAAAAACAAAAAAAAACCAGAAACATTTACAGCAGCTCATCATGGTCCTGGCATACAGGATCTCAAAGTAAAGAATCAATGTTTTTTTATTTATTTTTTTTACCTTTATTTAACCAGGAAAACCTCATTGAGATTAAAAATCTCTTTTTCAAGAGCGTCTTGGCCAAGACGGGCAGCAGTACATTAAATGGTTACAGACACAGACTTCCATACATAAAACGAATACATAAAAAACACACAGACAAGTCAAACCTTCCAAAGTCAACTTTGCAAAAAGTGCCCATGAGATGAAGACAAAGTGTGTCAGGTACAACATCTGCAGACACATGTCTCTCTCTCTCTAAGTCATACAACATCCTTTTAAAACTGTCCAACCAAACCAGATCCCTCAGTTTCAGGTCTTTTTGTAGTTCATTCCAGGTGAATGGGGCCGAAAACCTGAAGGCCTTTTTTCCCTGCTCAGTTCTAACTTTAGGAACAGACAAAAGAAAAGATCCTGAGAACGAAGATTATAAGCGTCTGTGGTCAGAAGGTAGGATGGAGCAGACCTAGAACAGACTTATAAATTAAAATATGCCAGGGACTCAGTCTGCGAGCCGACAAAGAAAACCATCCTACGTGATCATAAAGCAGACAATGATGGGTGAGATTTGAAATTGGTGATGAATCTCAGGGCTCCATGATACACACATGGATAGATAAATAAATAATGTATAAATGAAAACACAAAAACATATTTCCTTCAGAGGATTTTTGGGTACATATTCATGCATTCACCTCAGCAAAATCAGATCTGAAAGGCTTCACATATCTCACACATCCCTCCCAGTGTTGCACAAAAAAATCCATCTTCAAATTTACAGTGAAGGTTATTCTTTCCATCCTATAAATTCCAGTGGTTATGTCTGTCTAATTATTTATTGTTGGTTCTTCTTGTGTCATCCATCATTTAGTTATTACCTTTTTTCCTGCAGCTAGTAACATGCTGAATAGACATCTAAGTCGCTTCTCCTTTTTTCTAATAAGCACAAACTTGTTTCCTTGCAGGAGCACCTTCAGGCACACACTCACTGCTACAAGAACCTGTTTGACGCCCTGATCAACAACGATCTCGCAGTTTTGAGGAGCGGCGTCTGCAGGATGTGCTTCTGTGTAAAACACAGGCCCCCAGTTACTCCATTAAAGACGAGGACTTCCACTCACTGTGGAAACCCAGAGTCACAGAGCTGTTGGACAGGAGGCAGCTGTACCTGCAGGTAAACGCTGGTGGGTGGGATTCAGTGGAGGAACCGCAGCAAATACGTTCATGCTGCAGAAAACACATCAAGCTTCTTTAGTTGTTTTTTTTTTAAAATAATAATAATAGCCTAAGGTACTGCATAGAGCACATGTTGCTCCAAGCCATCTTCACAAATATAGAAAGGATGTGTTTCCAGTTTGTCTTAAATGTAGGACAGAAATTAGTGATCTTACTCACTGTCTGGTCCTGTGTTAAAATACAAAAATACTGGAATGACGTAAGTTCTCAAAATGGAGATTGAACTCGACCCGGTTCCTCTGCTTCTGGGCCTTCCTAGTGTCCGTGTACCGGATGGATATCACAAAAACTGTATAATGTTATGGCTTTTTGTGCTAGGAAAAATATTCTACAGCACTGGATTTCAGATAAAACCCCCTCAGTTGTGGGGGGGCAGGGGATACTAATGGAATTCAAACCCCTGGACTTTCTGACCTGTCTCATGCACCACAAGACCAATGCCTTTGAAAGAATATGAAAACCATTCCTTGACTATATTAATGTGAATATATCTGCTATAACGACAAGAGCTTTTGTATAAAAATGATTTTCTTTTTTCCTATCCAGCTTCCATTGTATTGAATACTGTACTCTACCTTTCATATGTATAGCCTGAAAGATATGTGTATGTGCATATGTATACCTGTGTGTGCATTTATGCATGTATATATATATATATATATATATATATATATATATATATATATATATATATAAAATTTATTTATTCATTCATTTATTTAGTTTCTGACCACTCCCAGCCTGTGTTTTGTGTTTAGTTTTATTATTTTGTTTTATGTGTGTGTGTTTCAAAAAGAAAAAACCCAATAAACAAATTTGTATTAAAAAAAAAAAAGATAATAATCTGGTTTGACCTTGTACCTTGTTTTTTGTACCTTGTTTGCAGAAAATGGGCGGCACTTTGGAGAAGCTGCGGACCAACCTGGTGTCTTTTCGCAGTGAAGTGACCACGGAGCTCAGAGAGATGGAGTGGTTTAAGGAGCAGCTGAAGACCCAGACTTACAGTAACCTGGAAGGGATCCTGAACTGTGAGCTGGAGCGCAGGTCTGCTCTGATCCAGAACAGGACCAGGACTCTGCAGGTACTGCCCAGGTGGAAAATACTTGAGGGTACTTTTTATTTCTATCAGATGTTTGTCTGATGTCGTATCCATGTGACTGCTGCAGGACATGACAGAGGAACACACCGTCCTGATGCGGGAGCTGAAGCTGCTGGAGGTTCAGAGCCACTCTGAGCTCCGACAGGAGAAGAGGAAGAGGTCCACACTGCTGCAGGCCCTGGAGGGGGCGCCGCTCCAAACACAGGTGGACCTGCTCAAAGACAACCAGCAGCTGCTTCTGCAGCTGCAACAGGCTGAGGACCAGGTCAAAGTAAGTCCCACCTGTCTGTTTCCACTGGACCAGCCCACTTATGTTAAGTCTGTAAAGAACACTGCCTTCAAGGGCTATGGCAATAATGGTAAAGACTACTTACCAGCTCAAATATTGCACACGAATGCTACACATATGCACATATTTTCCACTGGAGAACTGAGAAAAAATTTGATCCACATGATGAAGATAACCTTTGACCTTTTCAACTTGGTGGAGAGCATCGAGGGGTTCATACGAAAGATAAACAATGCTTTTATGAATGATCTGCTTCTGTTAGATCACAGGTGTCAAACATGCGGCCCAGGGGCCAAATCCAGCCCACCAAAGGATCCAATTTGGCCTGTGGGATAAATTTGTGAAATGCAAAAATGACACTGAAGATATGAACAGTCAAAGATGTTCAAATCATTTTAGGTCAATTCAACCTTAAGTAAGACCAGTAAAATACTATCATAATAACCCATAAATAATGAAAAAAGCTATTTTTTTCCTCTTTGTTTCAGTGTAAACAAAGTAAAATTACACAAAAATGTTTACATTTACAGACTATCCTTTTACAAACAATGTGAATAACCTGAACAAATAAGAACAGCCTGAAATGTCTGAAGAGAAGTATGTGGAATTGTACCAATATTCTGTCTGTTATTAAATGTTTTGTGTATTTGTAGATCCACTGTGATCTGACAGTTGTGATGCACATGTATAAATGATAGACTATGGTGCAATATTGTTAAAATTGCACTTATTTTTCTTCAGAATTTTCAGGTTGTTAGTATATTTTTATGTTATATACAAGTGTAGTTCATAGATGTAAACATTTTCATTAAGGAATTTTACTTTTTTCACCCAAAAACATAGAGAAAACTTTGGAATTGATATTATTTATAAGTTCTGATCCTATTTTACTGGTCTGGCTCACTATTGATCATATTAGGCTGTATGTGGAACTGAACTAAAATGAGTTTGACGCCCCTGTGTTAGATGATGATTTTACACATTTATAGTTACACAGTTTGGAAAAATTGTGCCTCCCCAGCTGTCACTGACGTTGTGATGTTTGGGTTGAGACCCTTAAAGGTGACCTGTTTGTTTTCCAGTCTGTGCGAGTGGAAAACGAGGAGCTGAAGGAGGCCCGGGTCAGAGCCAGCGAGCGCATGTCCAACCACAAACAGGCCACTCAGCTGCTGCAGACGGAGCTGCAGGACAGCCGAGCACGGGTCCAAGACCAGGAGAACACCATCCAGACCCTGAAGAACAAACTGCAGGAGGCACAGGTTAGTCCCACAGAACATTCACATTCACTTTGAACTGCTTTAGATTGGACTTATTTGGATGATATTTGTCTGTTTATGTTACAGAAAAATGCATCGCCCAGTGCCGTTGAGCTGGAAAAACTGAAGACAAAAGTGTTCAAAATGGAAATGGAGCTGAGTTTGTCATCTGATAAACACCAGCAGGAGTAAGCACTGGATGTTCCACTTCAGAATCCCAATGTTTTGGTTCAAAGTTAAAGAAAAGACGGAGCTCACTCCTCTGTTACAGCAGCTCATGTTTCCGCCTGGTTCTTTTTCTTCTTTTATTTGATGGATTCCGTACTGCAAAGGTATCAAACATGCACCCCGGGGTCCAAATCCAGCCTGCCAAAGGGTCCAGTCTGGCCCTTGGGATGAATTTATGAAATGCAAAAATTATACTAAGATATTAAGCAATCCTTTTAGTTCAGGTTCCACATTCAGACCAATTCAATCTCCAGTGGGTCAAACCAGTAAAATACGATCATAACATAACAATAATGACAACTCCAAATGTTTCTCCTTGTAAATGTAAATATTTTCACGTATTTACACTAAAACAAAGTATAATTTTGCAAAAAATGTAAATAACCTGAACAAATATGAACAACCTGAAATGTCTTAAGAGAAGTAAGTACAATTTTAACAACATTCTGCCTGATACTCAATGGTTTGTGTGTTTGTAGATCCACTGTGATCTGTAAGTTATAATGTACATGTGGAAATGATAAACTGAGGCAGAATATTGATAAAATTACACTGATTTTTTTTCAGTTCATGTTATTCACATCTTTTGAAAGGATAGTTTGTAGATGTAGACCGTTTCATAATGTAAATTAATTTTTTTTGCTCTAAAACACAGAGAAAAGTTTGGAGTTGACAATATTTATATATTATATTATTATTTTACTGGTCCGGCCCATTTCAGATCCAATTTAGCTGAATATGGAACTGAACTAAATGAGTTTGACACCCCTGCCCTACTGTGACTTCCTGTAACTCAGTGTTTTTCAACCTTGGGGTCGGGACCCCACGTGGGGTCACCTGGAATTCAAATGGGGTCACCTGAAATTTCTAGTAATTGATAAAAAATAAGAACTTACAAATAAAAATTTACATTATACAGTCTAAATATTGTCTAAAATTAATGTTTATTTGCAACATATTATAGCAAACTATTACACGATCAAAAACAAATTAATTTTAGCAAATAAAATGTCTCCGTTTTGAATGTATGGGGTTGCTAGAAATTTCTAATAATTTATAAATAAAAATTTTTAAAAAAATAAAACTTACTTGTAAAAATTTACATTATATAGTCTAAATGTTGTCTAAAATTAACATTTATTTGCAACATAGTATAGCAAACTATTGCAGGATCAAAAACAAATTAATTTTAGCAAATAAAATGTCTCCGCTTTGAATGTCCGGGGTCACCTGAAATTTCTAATAATTTATAAATAAAAATTTTAAAAAATAAAACTTATTTGTAAAAAAATTATATTATATAGTCTAAATGTTGTCTAAAATTAACATTTATTTGCAACATAGTATAGCAAACTATTGCAGGATCAAAAACAAATTAATTTTTTGCAAAAAAAATGTCTCCGTTTTGAATGTATGGGGTTGCTAGAAATTTCTAATAATTTATAAATAAAAATTAAAAAATTAAAACTTACTAATAAAAATGTACATTATATAGTCTAAATGTTGTCTAAAATTAACATTTATTTGCAGCTGTTACGCCCCGGCCTAGGGGTTTACCAGGGCGAACATAATGTGCTCACTTTTGTCCCCTCCCAGCTCCCAAGCTCACACGTCAGTCAAAAACTAAAATTCACAATGTTTATTCCAATTATTTTTTCTAAACAACTAAGGAAGGGTTAGGGGAGGGAGCGGCTAAAACAACAAACAAAATATCTTCTTTACAGTTTAAACTAAATTACTTACTCAAAATAAATGCACGAAATAAAATACAGCAAACTTGCCTAAACTTCCTAACCAAAAACAGGAGAAAAAGTGAAACAAAAAAGAGCCGACCTCCCCTACCAGAAAAGGGTTCGATTTACAAAAACTATTCACAACTATATACAATCGAATTTTGCAGGAGCACGAAGACTGACGGTCACACACACGAACACAGGGTTGAAAGCTGGCAGGAGGCAAGAGAGAGCGAGGATGGAAACTCCAGGGCCATTTTTAAAGGGCCGGGCAATCACCTTCCACCAATCAGCTTCCTGCAACAAACAGACACAAAAGGGGCACAGCACACCTACAGGACGGGGAGAACACACACACACACACACTAAACAGAAAACACATACACCTATAAACAGACAAATTATGACCCAGGGTCATAACACAACATAGTAAAGCAAACTATTGCAGGATCAAAAACAAATTGATTTTAGCCAAAACAAAAGGTCTCAGTTTTGGATGTCTGAGGTTGCTAGAAATTTGTGATGTTAAAA
>NC_043979.1:647954-657954 GCF_902148855.1 Sphaeramia orbicularis | reverse complement strand
TGAGAAAGAAGGAGGACACATAGAATAAAACCATTTTCTATTATGGACATTTTCTTGTGGCAAATAAATTCTCATGACTTTCAATAAACTAATTGGTCATACACTGTCTTTCAATCCCTGCCTCAAAATATTGTACATTTTGCTTCCCCACCCTGTGTGTATATATATATATATATATATATATATATATATATATATATATATATAAAATAATAGTCCCAATGTCCCTACTGTGTCAGAAACATTTAAATATTAACCTTTAGTGGTCTGAGCCTATTTTGTCCGTTTTTCAGTCTTTTTGAGTTTGCCTTTATATACTATATAAACAAATGTTTACTATACCCATGTTTGGGATCTGTTTTTTTTTTTTTTTTTTTTTCAGCACAGTTTCATCTATATCTCAGGTGTCAAACATTCGGCCCAGGGGCCAAAACTGGCTCACCAAACGCTCCAGTCTGGCCCGCGGGATGAATTTGTAAAATGCAAAAAATACACTGACAGTATTAACAATCAATGATGTTCAAATCATTTGAGGTCAGTTCAATATAAAGTGGATCAGACCAGTAAAATACTATCAGAATAACCTATAAATAATGAAAATGGGAAATATTCCTCTTTGTTTTAGTGTAAAAAAGTAAAATTACACATAAGTGGTTACATTTACAGTCTAGCCTTTTACAAAAATATCTGAAATATGGAATGTTAACAATATTCTGCCTGTTTTAAATGTTTTGTGTATTTGTAGATCCACTGTGATCTGCAGCTTGTGATTCACATGTATAAGTGATAAAGTAAGGCAGAATATTGTCAACGTTGCACTTGTTTTTCTTCAGAATTTTCAGGTTCATATTTGTTTGTGTAATGTTCAAGTATAGTTCATAGATGTAAACATTTTCATGACAGAATTTTACTTTTTTCACTCAAAAAACATACAGAAAACTTTGGAGTTGATATTATTTATCAGTTCTTATCCTATTATTTATATTATTTTATTGGTCTGGCCCACTTCAGATCATGTTAGGCTGAATGTGGAACTGAACTGAAATGAGTTTGACAGCCCTGATCTATATCATCTATCTATTATTTATTACCTCCACCAGGAGGTCCTGTGATCACTTTACTTTGTGTGTTTGTTTGTTTTTTAGCAACTTTAGTGTAAAACTCTTCCACCCATCTTTCCCAAATCTTCCCCACAGATAGGCCTAGGCCCTGGGACCAACCCAGTCCATTTTGGTCCCAGTAGGACAAAGTTCAAGGTCACAGCAAGGTCACGACATCTACAATTTTCCATCTGTCATCATTGAGACATTTTCCAAAATTCATCAAAAGTTCAAAACGACTCTGATTAGCCTCCAATTGGATCCACCTGTAGCTTAGAACAATATCTTGTATCTGGAACTGTCCACATTCATTGAACATTGAAAATCCCATTTCCCACACATTTAAAATTAGAACTCAACTAATATTGATGTGAACTGAATCTAATTGGACAGACACATGACTGGGACCAAGCTTCAACTGTTTCTGCTGTATGGAACAACCTGGAAACTGTTGAATTTAAACAGAAAGAGTCGATCCACACATGCACACTGTTCAGGGTGAAGGAGGAGCTCTGAGTTCAATGAACACTGGTTTCACTTTAACCTACTATAAAAACAGAAAAGGACAGAAAACACAAAATATAAAATCCGATTTGAAAAATGTATATAATTTATTGCATAAATAACACACAGATGCTTAACGAACCTTTTCAAAGACTTTAAAAGTGAATATTGGTTCCAAATATTAGGTATAGAAAATTAAAATTGTAATAAATTAAAAATAAACTCTAATATTTGACATAAAAGCAGATCTTTACATAGGGTTTTTTCTCCCTAAAAGTGCGGTAATCAAACACTGTTGTCATGAGAATTAGAATTTAAACAGTAATGCTAACCATCTACAATTTTACCGCTGTTTATCGTTATTCTGGTAATCATTACATCCCAAGTAATCACATAAGAAAAACCAACATCGTTAACAAAGAAAAAATCTGCCTATCATAACCAACAACTATGGGCTGATTTGATCCATAAAAAACCCCAAAACAAACTTTGGTTACTTCAAAAAAAGATGCTAAGTAATGTTAGCTTAGCACATTTAGGTAGCAAGACACAAGACAGAAACCAGTTTTTCTTTAAGTGTCTTTTATTGTGCCTTTTTTTTTTTTTTTTACTCAGCCTCCAATGATTAATAACAACTTAATTTGAGAAACTTGTGTGAATGTTTGTGTTGTCAGATGATAGGCCGTGGGCTTCGCACCTGAATGTGGACCAATAAGCGTTCATCAAACTGAATCAAATTGTAATAAATTCAAACTATACTCAGATATTTGACATAAAAGCAGATCTTTACATCGGGTTTTTTCCCCTAAAAGTGCGATAATCAAACACAGTTATCATGAAAATTAGAATTTAAAGGCTCATACTAAGCGTCTGCAGTTTTCTGGTGGTTTAATGGTTCCATCCGTCGTTCTGTCCCCTCAGCCTGGTGTCCAGTCAACAAACAGAGATCAACAAGTGGAAGAGCAGAGCGTTCAGGATGAAGGGCCAGTCTGAGACCACCAAGGCCCAGTCCCCCTCCAAACACACCCATGCACTGCTGACAGACCCTCAGCTGATGGCTTCACCCAAGAGGCTCCGCCGGAACCCCAATCAGATCCTGGACTCTCCACGAAAGGGGGCGGAGTCTCCACGAAAGGGGGCGGAGTCTCCAAAGGTCTCTATGCTCGACTTCCCCAAAAGCCGGTTCTTTGGCGCCGATGCGAGCTCAGAGCTACTGTCCACGAACTGTCCCAAGCAGTTCTTCGATAACTCCGCCCTCGGAACCATTCCAGGTAAAACTCTCCTCTATGAACTAAACCAGGGGTGTCAAACATGCGGCCCGGGGGCCAAATGTGGCCCACCAAAGGTTCCAGTCTGGCCCCTGGGATGAATTTACAAAGTGCAAAAATTCCAGTCTTGAATCGAATTAAGCAAAAAAATTTAGCTTGAATTAAGGAAAAAATCTTGAATTAAGCAAAATTAAAAAAAAAAAAAAAAAAAAAATGTCCATTAAGTTAAAAAAAAAATCTTCAATTAAGCCAAAAAAAATTCTTAAATTTAGCAAAAAATCTTGAATGAAGAAAAAAATCTTCCATTAAGTAAAAAAAAAAAAAACATCTTCAATTAAGACAAAAAAATCTTAAATTTAGCAAAAAATCTTGAAAATCTTTCCATTTCCAAACTCTCCTGTACCAATAAACTGTGACTAACCTGAACAAATGTGTCCAACCTGAAATGTCTGTATTAAATTCAGTCCAGTTTGAACTCTTTTCTTCCTGTTCCTCAGTGTTTAGTGCAGTGGTTCTTAACCTGGGTTCGATCGAACCCTAGGGGTTCGGTGAGTCAGTCTCAGGGGTTCGGCGGAGGTCAAGACACACACTCGACTCATTAGTCGGGTGTGTGTCGGGCTAGGTCCATGTATGTAAACAAACGGCTTCGGAGACTCTTTCTCTGACATCCAATATACGCGGTGTATTGTTGTTGCTTATAGCACTACAACACATCCGGAAGTGTTTATAATCTCTTCCACTCGTCTGACGATGAATTATTTGAGTATTTTCCACATCGTTGTTATGACTTTTGCTACTTCCTGTTAACCACGGAGGCAGCCATGTGTAGCGTTTGTTTACATTTTCAGTCCCCGCACTGGTCAGTTACAATCATGTGACAACCGACGCACCGTCGCGGATGGAGAAATTGTATTACGCTAAAGCCGTCAGTCACGCTGATTTGCAGTAAATATTCATTATTATTGTAGCCTGATGGAAATTAGGTGATGGGTGTGTGTTAAAATGTTAAAAATGATAAATAGCATAAATACAATAAGTTCATTATTGGAATACATAAGGTTAAAAATGAAAACCATTTCAGTGTGGTGGTATTAAAAAAGGTCATGTCTTTGTGAAAAGGTATGGAATTTGTTGTGAGTTCATGCACGGTATTGGTTTTGTTCTTTGAACACAGTGATGTTAATGCACGGTTCATTTTGTGCACCAGTAAAACATATACCTGTGTCTTGAATTTGAAAAAAATCATATTTTATTTTTTAATAAAGAAGGGTTCGGTGAATGCGCAAATGAAACTGGTGGGGTTCAGTACCTCCAACAAGGTTAAGAACCACTGGTTTAGTGTCTTTGTAGATCTGATCCAGAATGCACATGGACTAATGAGAAGTGGAGGAAGAAGACTGAGAAAATTACACTGATTTTACTGAAGAAATGTCAGGTTTTTTTTCAGGTTCTTCACATCTTTTTGGTTTGGATAGTTTATAAAAGTCAGTATTTTCCTAATTTAATGGGGTTTTTTTGCACTCAAACACAGACATAAATTGTCAGTTGTCATTATTTGTAGTTTATTCTGTTCTTATTTGACTGGTCCGACCCACTGCAGATCAGACTGAATGTGGAACCTGAAAGAACAGCAGTTTGAGAACCCTGGATTAAACCTTTAAATGTTTTTTTTCTGGTTTGGCGGACCCCTCCGAACACCTGAGCCTTTTGTGTGTTTCCAGAAGTTTCCTCAGTTCCTGATCAGCCCCATGCACAGACCGGTAACTGCTGTCATGACCCTCACCTCTGTTCTGTTGTGGGACTGTCAGGGCTGTTCTAATACTACAGTCATATGTTCACACTGCACATTTAACCCTTTACTACCCCCCACCCACCCACCCCACCCCCCGGCTCCCCCTGGTTCCTGTTCCTACACTGTCAGTCTTTCTTTCTCGGTGGTCGTTCTCGGTTCAACTGCACTGGTTTAACTTTTTGAAAACATTTTGTTTCTGATCCAAGAGACATCTTCAGTTGTAATGATGTTTTCACCAGGACTGTGGATCAGCAAGAATCTGCAGATACGATACAAGTCACAATACTAGGGTCACCATACCATATGTCATGATATTGTTCAAAAGTCAATTTTTTTCTTTGTTTCTTTTTATTAAATGATGATTTTCTTGAAGAATTGAATTCCAGCAGAAATCTGCACAAATCCTAAACACATTTGTATTTGATCCCAACAGGATCTAATGTTCTATCAGCAAATGTTCAGACTGTGTTCAAACTGAAATTCAGTTTTACAGACATTCCAGTTTCAGATCCTGTTCAAATGTTCAGATTCTATTAGTTCACAACTGACATCAGAACAGGATTTGAGTTCAATCCAACAAAGGAACAAACATCTGCCTCTCAGACAGAAAAAAGAGCTTTTAGGAGGATTCAGATAACCGTTATTTAATAAAATAGTGTTAAATAATAATAAATAAAATATAAATGATAAAGAAAACCAAAAATGAACCTCCACAATATCTGCATTTGAATAAATACCTAAAAATATCCATACAGTACTTTTTAATATCGATACAGTATATGTGAAATGAAATATCACGATATATTGCAGAACCCATATTTTCTTCCAGCCCTCGTTAAAACAGGCCTATTTTTCTTTAACGCTCTTGGTTTTTCGTCTGTGGTTCCAGTATTTACTCGACCTCAGATGTTCCCCATGTTTCTAAAAACACTGAACTGAATCATCTTCAGGGTTCCTGTGGGACCTGAAACGGTCTGAAACAGCCTGGAATGTACAGATCTGTATTTAATACCTTTAAAAGAACCACGTCTTTTCAAAGGTATCCAGTGTTTAGTGGATTAGTGACGTCAGTGTTTGTTGGTGTTGCAGGAGCATCTGTGGACACAGACCAGAAGGGGGCGTGGTCTGAGTGGCCGACATCACCTAAACCTGAGGACATTTGCAAAACCCAGTAGAACCCACACATGCAACATCTGTGAAGTGTTTCACTGTTTGTTTTATTCTAACATTGTTCTTTATTCATTATTTGTTCATTAAATAAAATAAAATAAATTAAATGTACTTAAAGTGTTTCTTCTGTTCTCTTATGAACCAGGAGCTCTGTGCAGATGGGAACACTACACTGTAAAAAAAAAAAAGGTATTATTCCAGCAGCAGGGGCACCAAAAAAATACTGTAAAATAACGGAAAATAACCATCTCTTAAAAATACAGTACTTTTCCATCCATCCATCCATTATCCACCGCTTATCTGGGGCCGGGTTGCGGGGGTAACAGTCTAAGCAGGGACGCCCAGACTTCCCTCTCCTCAGACTCCTCCTCCAGCTCTTCCGGGGGGACCCCGAGGTGTTCCCAGGCCAGACCACGGTCATAGTCTCTCCAACGTGTCCTGGGTCTTCCCTGAGGTCTCCTCCCGGTGGGACATGCCCAGAACACCTCCCCAGGGAGGAGTCCAGGAGGCATCCGAAACAGATGCCCGAGCCACCTCAGCTGGTTCCTCTGGATGTGGAGGAGCAGCGGCTCTACTCCGAGCTCCTCCCTGGTGACTGAGCTCCTCCCCCTATCCCTAAGGGTGCGCCCAGCCACCCTGCGGAGGAAACTCATTTGGACCGCTTGTATCCGGGATCTGGTCCTTTCGGCTGCAAACCGCCCCAGGACACGCTGAAGGTCCAGGTTCCATGAGGCCAACAGGACAACATCATCTGCAAAAAGCAGGGACAAAATCCTGTGGTCCCCAAACCGGACCCCCTCCAGTCCCTGGCTGCGCCTAGAAATTCTGTCCATAAAAATTATGAACAGAACCGGTGACAAAGGGCAGCCCTGCCGGAGTCCCACATGCACCTGGAACAGGTCTGACTTACTGCCGGCAATGCGAACCAGACTCCTGCTTTGATCATACAAGGACCGGACTGCCCTTAGCAAAGGGCCCCGGACCCCATACTCCCGAAGCACCCCCCACAGGATATCACGAGGGACACGGTCCAATGCCTTCTCCAGATCCACAAAACACATGTGGACTGGTTGGGCAAACTCCCATGAACCCTCGAGCGCCCGATGGAGAGTATAGAGCTGGTCCAGTGTTCCACGACCAGGACAAAAACCGCATTGTTCCTCCTGGATCCAAGGTTCGACTATCGATCGGATCCTCCTCTCCAGTACCTGGAATAAACTTTCCCTGGTAGGCTGAGGAGTGTGATCCCCCTATAGTTGGAGCACATCCTCCGGTCCCCCTTCTTAAAAAGGGGGACCACCACCCCGGTCTGCCAGTCCAGAGGTACTGTCCCCGACCGCCACGCGATGTTACAGATATGTCAACCAAGACAGTCCTGCACATCCAGAGACTTAAGGTACTCAGGGTGAATCTCATCCACCCCCGGTGCCCTGCCACCGAGGAGCTGTCCAACCACCTCGGTGACTTCAGTTTGGGTGATGGACGAGTCCACCTCTGAGACCTCAGCCTCTGCTTCCTCCATGGAAGACATGACAGTGGGATTGAGGAGATCCTCAAAGTATTCCTTCCACCGTCCGACAACATCCCCACTCAAGGTCAGCAGCTCCCCACTTCCACTGTAAACAGTGTTGGTGGGGAACTGCTTTCCCCTCCTGAGGCACTGGATGGTTTGCCAGAATTTCCTCGAGGCCGACCCATAGTCCTCCTCCATGGCCTCCCCAAACTCCACCCAGACCTGAGTTTTTGTCTCCACAACCGCTCGGGCTGCAGCACGCTTGGCCCTCCGGTACCCATCAGCTGCCTCGGGAGTCCCACGGGCCAACAAGGCCCGATAAGACTCCTTCTTCAGCTTGACAGCATCCCTTACCTCCGGGGTCCACCACCGGGTTCGGGGATTGCCGCCACGACAGGCACCGGAGACCTTGCGACCACAGCTCTGAGCAGCCGCTTCGACAATGGAGGCGGAGAACATGGTCCACTCGGACTCAATGTCCCCAGCCTCCCCCGGGATCTGGGAGAAGCTCTCCCGGAGGTGGGAGTTGAAGGCCACGCTGACATCGGGCTCTGCCAGATGTTCCCAGCAGACCCTCACAACACGTTTGGGCCTGCCGAGTCGGTCCGGCTTCCTCCTTCGCCAGCGGATCCAACTCACCACCAGGTGGTGATCGGTTGACAGCTCTGCCCCTCTCTTCACCCGAGTGTCCAAAACACGCGGTCGGAGGTCTGATGATACGACAATGAAGTCTATCATCGACCTCCAGCCTAGGGTGTCCTGGTGCCAAGTGCACTTATGGACATCCCTGTGTTCGAACATGGTGTTTGTTATGGACAAACTGTGACTCGCACAGAAGTCCAGTAACAGAACACCACTCGGGTTCAGATCAGGGAGGCCGTTCCTCCCCATCCCCCCCCTCCAGGTCTCACTGTTGTTGCCCACATGGGCATTGAAGTCGCCCAGGAGAACAATGGAGTCCCCAGTCGGAGCACCATCCAGCACCCCTCCCAGGGACTCCAAGAAGGCCGGGTACTCTGCACTGCTGTTCGGCCCGTAGGCCGAGACGACAGTGAGGCACCTGTCCCTGACCCGAAGGCGTAGGGACGCGACCCTCTCGTTCACCGGGGTGAACTCCAACACATGGTGACTGAGCTGAGGGGCTATGACCACGCCCACACCAGCCCAGAGAAGTGGAGAGTCCAGCCCCTTTCGAGGGGTTGGGATCCAGAGCCCCAGCTGTGTGTGGAGGTGAGCCCGACTATATCTAGACGGTATCTCTCAACCTCCCTCACAAGCTCCGGCTCCTTCCCTCCCAGCGAAGTGACATTCCATGTCCCAAGAGCTAGACTCTGCGTCCGGGGATCAGGTTGTCGGGCTCCCTGCCGTCAACTGCCACCCAATCCACAATGCACCCGGCCCCTACGATTCCCTCGGTGGGTGGTGAGTCCACCGGAGGGCGGGCCCACGTCGCTCCTTCGGGCTGGGCCCGGCCGGACCCTGTGGGCATAGGCCCGACCACCAGGCGCTCGCATTCGAGCCCCAACCCCAGGCCTGGCTCCAGGGTGGGGCCACGGCTGCGCCGTACCGGGCAACGTCACGTTTACAGTAATTTTCCAAATTAAAATACAGTTTTTTGCCCTAACGTTACATGAGATTTTGCATATTATTATTTTTTTTACTTTTTAATGTTTAATAAAGAATATTTACATGTATTAAAACAATCCAATTCCCTATAAATATATATATAAATAATTTTCAGTGAGACTCAGTTGTCCAATCCACTGATAAAAACTGTATTTGGACAGTTTATCAGTGCTTATACATGTTATACTTTCACAAAAATACATTTATTCAACATTTTTGTTGTGAAACCTCCTGTAATTACACAAGATATTTGTCAATGAACAAACAAGTCTGGTTCAACTGACAGAACTAATACTTCTGTTACTGTTAACTGTCAGTAATTTTATCTGGTTTTATTTATTTATTTATTTATTTATTTTTACAGTATTAAACTTTAAATTAACAGTTTAATCTCATGAATAGGAAATAAATATTTGTGAAATTACGATACATTTGCTAATGTATTTTAACCATTTTTCTGTGAAAAAAGAAAAAATTTCTTTTAAAAAATGGAAATTTTATGGTTATTCACAGTTACAGTTTTTCCTGTTCTTTTCCATTTGACATGTGAAATCAGTCTGTTTTTGTCATTTCATTGATATTTTCCTGTGTCTTAAAAATACAGGAAAAATCTGTCAAATAAACAGTGAAAATTCTGTTGAATTACAGATTTTTTTTTTACAGTGTGGGTACAACTGATGGATCCAGGTCCATTTTTTAAAAATGGACATTTTCTGCTTCACTTTATGTTCAGTGTATGAAGTGGACTGTTACAAATGCATGTTGGTCAAACTCCCACATTTTAAGACATTTTTTACAAGTAAACCATAAAATCTGAAACATGTTTCCACCCCATCACCAACACATTGTGTAAATATCAGTGACAGGGTGGACAGTTTAGGCTGAAGTTAGCGTTGAATGAGCACATGTTGGACCTGGAGTTGGAGAAGACGAGGACGGTGGAATGACCGACAAATATACAGTCACACAACAAAAGGATTAGACCATCAGAAGTCCTCAGAAACACTGGTTCTGTACTCCAGTCCTA
>NC_043979.1:567954-642954 GCF_902148855.1 Sphaeramia orbicularis | reverse complement strand
TGAACTGTGTATGAAGAAGGAGAGAAGATGAAGTGAAGGAACCAAAGGAGAACGGAACTAGGTCCAGCGGCGGAGGAATACGGTCTGACAGCAGCTCGGCTCGGTTCGGAAGTCCGGTGAGTAGATGCTAACCTGCCTCTACCAGTGATTTGTGTTCATAATAATGGGATCTATTTTAGAACAGAGTCTATTTAACCCAGTTTGTCCCAGTAGAATATGTTTGTTTTCTACTTTAGAACAGATCTGGACTGAACCGGTTCAATCCGGTCTGACCGCTTATTCAACTGTTAGCTGCGTCACTTAGCTGTTAGCATGAAGAACTGTCAAATATATGAGAAAAAGAGCCGAAAATCCAGCAGAACTCCTGTTGTGTGTCTGTGTCAGGAGTTGAGTCAGTTGTGTGTCTGTTGTGTTCTTTTTCATCCACAATAAGTGCAGTTCCAGTCCTACTGTGTGTGTGTTTGGGACAGTTTTCAGGAAATAGTCTGATCCAGGCTGTTATTATCCTCCCATAGTCACTGGTCTGCCCTGAACACAACCTTATTAACAGGATGGTAAGACTAAAAACTGTCAAAGGAAAAAGTACATGTAATATAAATCAAACTCTGGAGCCTTTTTACCCTGAAGTTCATCAGTTTTTCATCAGGTTTAGGTCAGGTGTAACCCTAGTAGTGTCTCTGGTTACTGCCAATGTATATGAATGGAAATATTGAACCAACATTCAGGTAAAGTCATTTGAAAACAGGTGTTTGTATGGTTGCATGTTAAAATAGAAGAAAGATGTAAATCAGCTCACATGTGCTCACAGCTCTTCTTTGTGTCTGTGTTCATATTAAATCAGTCTCAGTGAATCCAAAGGAACTCTGTGTTGGTAAATGACAGTTGTTCAAATGGACAGGATTTCAGTTCTGTTCAACGTGTTGATGCTCATATGAACTATGTTTTCAGCTCAAAAATGAACCATTTCAGCACAATTAATGCTATATTTTCATGTCACAAATGGACAAGTTCTATTTGAACTGAATTGAGCTGAAAAACAAATCTTCTCTTCTTTTGGATTCCCCAGTTTTTCTTCTCAGATTCTCTCCTCCATATCACATGTTTTATTTGTACAGGTTCAATCTGGAGTATGGTGCTGATCCATCCTGCTTCTGTTCCACCAATACATACATGAAGAATGGCACACAGCACTGTTTACATCATCCATCTATTGCGGCTCAGGGCTCAAAATTAACTTTTTGACCTAGGAGCACTGTGCTCCTAACCCTAAAAAGTTAGGAGCACAGGCTAAAATCTAGGCGCACCACTATTATATAAAAAATTTGGAGAACAAGCAAAACTCTTGTCCATACCAAGTAATATTCCTATATGTATTTAAGCAATGTTAACAACCTAGAATAAAGTATTTGAATAGAGTATGAAAGAAAAAGCTTACATTGACACAGGTGGAAAACAATTGTCAATGTGTGGTATATACTTTAGTTGGTTCTTGGAGAAGAAAGACGAATCACACCATTATTTGCAACAACCAACTTTTTTATTTCATGGCCTAAAGGCCCTTAGTCACTGTGGTCTACACCACGCCTGAAGTCAGGTCTCCTTGACCTGGTGCCCCTTAGTCACTGTGGTCTGCACCACGACGCCTGAAGTCAGGCGTCCTTGACCTGGTGCCAGAGTGTAGGTACTTCCTGACCGCTGGCAGTGCATCGAAGTCATGCAGTGTTGGACCATCCGCAGAGATGCGCACGTGAGGGGGCGGGGACTAGATTTTCCGCTTCAGTCAGCGGGGCGTGGAGCTTGTTTATTTTCAGCTGACGAGTTACTTCTGCAGCCATTATTCTAGGCGCACGTATTAATTTTCGCTCATTTTTTTATTGGCGCACCGTGTGATCGTAATCTCAAAAACAGTCGCACTACCGAAATTCTCAGGCGCATGCGACCGTAATTCAGTCACAGTCACGAGCCCTGCGGCTGGATCGCAGGGGTAACAGTCTAAGCAGGGATGCCCAGACTCCCTCTCCCCAGACTCCTCCTCCAGCTCTTCCGGGGCGACCCCGAGGCGTTCTCAGGCCAGCCCAGAGACATAGTCCCTCCAACGTGTCCTGGGTCTTCCCCGAGGTCTCCTCCCGGTGGGACATGCCCGGAACACCTCCCCAGGGAGGCGTCCAGGAGGCATCCGAAACAGATGCCCGATCCACCTCAGCTGGCCCCTCTGGATGTGGAGGAGCAGCAGCTCTACTCTGAGCTCCTCCCTGGTGGCTGAGCTCCTCCCCCTATCCCTAAGGGTGCGCCCAGCCACCCTGCGGAGGAAACTCATTTCGACCGCTTGTGTCCGAGATCTTGTCCTTTCGGTCATGACCCAAAGCTCAGAGTTTTCTAATAATAAGCATTTTTATACAGACTAAACATACAGACACAACATATACAGACTCCTTAGTCTATTTAGTCGGATGATAAACTATCCAATAAATAATAGTGCTCCTAGTTTTTGCACAGGGATCATTAGTGTAAACGCTGACATGGCTGCAGAGCATCAGTATGATGGGATCCACAACAACCATGTCACATCCGTCCACTGACACATTTAGTGTTTTTGTGTCAGCTGGGATTGTTTTAGATCCACAATACCAACATTTATGAAGAAGAGCACAATTAGCAATAGTAAGTCTATAAGTTTATTCCTAGTAAAGTACTGGGACTGACCAGAGCATCATGGGTAATGTCACGTCCGTCCACCAGCAAAAGTTTTCACATCCACGTGCTATTCCAAATCCAATATTTATGAAAATAGAGCTTCCACTGTCAGAGAATATCAGTAGTCTGTGCACAAATGGATTAGCATTATTTACACACACTTCTATGCATTGCTTACAATTCATTTATTTATTTATTTATTTTGACAAAAATGGCCACTCATTTGACCCCCTAAGTAAATTTTAGCCGAAATACATCTTACAAGTGAGAGTGAAAAGTCATGAGAGAATGTTAGTTTGCTGTGTGTTTGTGTGCACTCTATAAACCTCATTTCCTCCTAAACCCTGTTGTCTGTAGTTGGACTGTGGTGCACCGCTGTCTCCATTTGGACTCCTCTGCAGAGCCAGGGCTTTTATTACGCTGGGTAAGAAGGATCTATTCAATGACTTCCTGTACGATGGAGTCAGATGTGTAGAATAAATGAAGGATTTCTGATGTAAATGTGTGACTGAAATGTTGTCATAAGTGAGTGAGACTTGATTTGGAATGCTTTCTTCCTCCGTTCCACAGGTCAGGTGTTTGGTTTGCTGAGGTGTACAGACAGAAGATCCTGTCCAAGGCTGGTGAGTCCAAGCCCTAGATCCACTGTGTTGAACCTGAACTGCCTTGGATGAACAGACCTGTGTTCACTGAGCGGTAGGAAGGAGAAACCCACATCCACCTGTTTGTTCTGCACACTCTGTTAGGAGGAAAATACACAGGGTTGATCCTCTAGAACAGAAATAGTGCCCTCAAACACTGTATGGACTCAAACCCTCAGAGTAACAGTATTTTGGTTTCCGTAACTTTAATTTTATTTTGGCCCATTACACTTCTTTTCATTTATGTTTTTGTATCATTCACAGTATATTTATGATTGTGAACCTCGTGAATAAGGAAGTCATTTATGACTTCTGTAGACCACTACAGGTCTGTTTTTTATGTGTTCTCATATAGAACAATTGAACTAAGTTGCTTGTATTCACCTCATTATTCCTGTCAGCTGTTCCAGTAGCTCAGTGGTTCTCAGTCTGTTCGTGTTGTTCCCCTTTTGGAGGACCATAAATCTCCAGGCCCCCCTCAACCCCAACAACACTGGAACAGTGGAGACATTTTTATTGACAGAAACATCAATATTGTAACAATTCATTTTGCTTTTCCTGGAATAATTTGCTGTTCAAATTAAAACTAACTCAGGTTTGTGCTTGAATAATACAAATAAACTCAACCAGACTGCTCCAAAACAGTATTTTACAAATAAAAATAGGAAATGCACAATTATGTACAACTAAGACAATAAAGTTTCTTTTTTTTAGTACAAACACATTAAAAAAAAAACGGACCAAATAAACCATAAAATAAAAAAGGACCAAACAAACCATACCATAAAAAGGTCCAAATAAACCATAAAATGAAAAGGGACCAAATAAAGCATAAAGCGAACCACGTCACTGACAGAACTGACATGAAATGAAGGCGGGGCTAACATGGAACCACATCAGAATCAGAAATCCTTTATTAACCCCTGGGGGTAAATGTGTATGTTCCAGTTGGTCCAACACACAGTTAAAGTACAGAAAGAAAGACACTCAAGACCATTGAACCATTTTTCCCTAAATGATGAATGAATGGTGTCTTTTGTGTGTTTGTAACGGTCTGAGTATGTTGACTGAACCCAAATGCAAGACCTGGAAGCAGACGTAAAAGTTTACAGTGTTTTTTAAACACAGGTTTAACTGACAAGTCAAGGATTGTGTTAGAATACAGATTCTTGAGGTTACAGAGTTCAGAGTTCTTCTTAGGGTTTGTGAGGCGGACCGGAGACGGACCCTCACAGCCCGGACCGAAAACACACATCGGGTATCCGACTAGGGGAGAGCAGAGGGATGTCAGAAAACAGACCAGGTCATACACGGTGAGGCAAACGGATAGGCAACAGTGCATTGGGATTAGACTAGCTCACGTACCAGAAAAACAGACAAAAGGTCGAACACACATTGAGGCAACAGCAGCAGAGGTACAGACAGGGGTAAACACAGGGCTTAAATACACAAGAGGGAGGGAAGACAATGAGACACAGGTGGAGCAAATCAGGGCGGGGACAGGTAATCACACACAGGTGGAAATGATTAGGGAAAGGAAGCAAAGACACCAGACATGACACATGAGGAGAACTGAACAAAATAAAACAGGAAGTGACAGACAAAACGCACAAGACAGACAAAACCAGATTAATGTCTGGTGGCAGATGTGACAGTGTTGGCCTGTTTATTTCTCAGTGTAATTCCAAACACAGGCACCATCCTACACAGACTGATCTGACTGATTACCTAAGCTAGCCAATCACTGTCTACGATGACTGGCATGGTGCCAAATCCACATTGATTTCCTCTAGATTTATGATATATGTATTATTCTTATTATTCTATTCTTATTCTTATTATTTTATTCTTCTTTTCTCCTGTATACAGTACAGGCCAAAAGTTTGGACACACCTTCTCATTCTTTGTATTTTCTTTATTTTCATGACTATTTACATTGTAGATTCTCACTGAAGGCATCAAAACTATGAATGAACACATGTGGAATTATGTACTTAACAAAAAAGTGTGAAATAACTGAAAACATCTCTTATATTCTAGTCTCTTCAAAGTAGCCACCCTTAGCTCTGATGACTGTTTTGCACACTCTTGCCATTCTCTTGATGAGCTTCCAGAGGTAGTCACCTGAAATGGTTTCCTAACAGTCTTGAAGAAGTTCCCACAGATGCTTAGCACTTGTTGGCCCTTTTGCCTTCACTCTGCGGTCCAGCTCACCCCAAACCATCTCGATCGGGTTCAGGTCCGGTGACTGTGGAGGCCAGGTCATCTGGCGCAGCACTCCATCACTCTCCTTCTTGGTTAAATATCCCTCACACAGCCTGGAGGTGTGTTTGGGGTCATTGTCCTGTTGAAACATAAATGATGGTCCAACTAAACGCAGACCGGATGGAATGGCACGTCACTTCAGGATGCTGTGGTAGCCATGCTGATTCAGGTTGCCTTCAATCTTGAATAAATCCCCAACAGCGTCACCAGCAAAGCACCCCCACACCATCACACCTCCCCCTCCATGCTTCACGGTGGGAACCAGGCATGTAGCATCCATCCGTTCACCTTTTCTGCGTCGTACAAAGACACGGCGGTTGGATCCAAAGATCTGAAATTTGGACTCATCAGACCAAAGCACAGATTTCCACTGGTCTAATGTCCATTCCTTGGGTTTCTTGGCCCAAATAAATCTCTTGTGTTTGTTGCCTCTCCTGAGCAGTGGTTTCCTAGCAGCTGTTTGACCATGAAGGCCTGATTCACGCAGTCTCCTCTTAACAGTTGTTGTAGAGATGTGTCTGCTGCTAGAGCTCTGTGTGGTATTCATCTGAGCTGCTGTTAATTTGCGATTTCTGAGGCTGGTGACTCAGATGAACTTATCTTCAGCATCAGAGGTGACTCTTGGTCTTCCTTTCCTGGGGCGGTCCTCATGTGAGCCAGTTTCGTTGGAGCGCTTGATGGTTTTTGCGACTGCACTTGGGGACACATTCAAAGTTCTTGAAATTTTCTAGACTGACTGACCTTCATTTCTTAAAGTAATGATGGCCACTCGTTTGTCTTTACTTAGCTGATTGGTTCTCGCCATAATATGCATTCTAACAGTTGTCCAATAGGGCTGTCAGCTGTGCATCAACCTGACTTCTGCACAACACAACTGATGGTCCCAACCCCATCAATAAGGCAAGAAATTCCACTAAGTAACCCTGACAAGGCACAGCTATGAAGTGGAAACCATTTCAGGTGACTACCTCTGGAAGCTCATCAAGAGAATGCCAAGGGTGTGCAAGGCAGTCATCAGAGCTAAGGGTGGATACTTTGAAGAAACTAGAATATAAGAGATGTTTTCAGTTATTTCACACTTTTTTGTTAAGTACATAATTCCACATGTGTTCATTCATAGTTTTGATGCCTTCAGTGAGAATCTACAATGAAAATAGTCATGAAAATAAAGAAAATGCAAAGAATGAGAAGGTGTGTCCAAACTTTTGGCCTGCACTGTATATTGTGTGGATTGTAACCTGAAGTAGACTAAACTGTGGTGTTACACACTCCGGTTCAGTGCGTGGCCATCTGCACCTTTGAATGCTGGGTAAACTGATTTCAACGTTCTCTCCAGTTGTATGATCAGCTGATTTCCTCATCAGGTTGAATATTTACTAACTATAGCCAAAGTTAGCTGTAGGGTATTGGAATACAGTTCAAATGAAGTTAGTCAAATGTCCTCTACACTTCTGTTTCTGTGGAAAATGGACGTCCTGGTGCCTTCATGTTTGTGGAGCTGCCTTGAGTTGACTTTAAATACTGCCCAAAATAACCCAGTATCCTATGTTTAAGTGGGTCGTGTAATTTCCACTAAGGTACACATACATTTTTACTACTCAGTCTCACATTCAAGTGATGCTAAGTGCTGATAAATGACTGATTCCAGGTCAGTTGTAGAGGACTGTGGCCTTGGACGTCATGTGTCCAATAGTTGTAGGTGTGTAAGGTCCATCTGACAGAACAGTGACCATGTGACCTACTTGAAGTCCAAAGCACATGGGTTCCACACCTGTCACTGTGGGTGTGTCTGCTTCTGTTGGACTGAGGAGTGGCTTTCATGTGGAAAACGTGGATGAACCAGTGAGTCCACATTAATGCCTAACATTCCAGAGGTCAGATGATGTTGGAGGCGTGTCACCTGGTTCAAACAAACCCACAGACACAGAAGAAAGAGGAACAGCAGCTTCATTTAACAGCAGACACAGCATCAGGCATGAAAAAGCACTGAAAAGAAGAGACAGTTCAACAAGAATTAAACAGGAACTCCAGTGGTGTGAGACTGATCACAGGAAAATACAGGAAATCCAAAAAAAGGAAGGAAATGAACAAGAAAAGGAAGGAAATCCTGAGGGGACAGTGTCTTCAAACCAGGATCCACAGCAGCTGATGAGTCCAACAGTCCAAACCCTGACTGGATTTAGGACCCAACTGGTCTGTGGGACTGACACAAACTGGTTTGTCTTGTGTGTCATAACAAACACAGCAGGTCCACTCTGTCCTGACATGACCTCCACTCCTCCCCTGTAGATCTGACAGTTTACAGGTGGGCGGAGCCAACAGGAGGTGGATCTAGACAGCAGACAGGAAACACTGCACAGGTGAAACAGATCAGGGCTCAAACTGCTTTGACTCACTGAAACTGAACCAGTCGTTGAGACACGAAGCAGAAATGGAGCAGAAAGGAGTGCAGCTGAGTCAGGAAACACTTTCCTGTTGGATCTGTTTGGATCTACTGAAGGATCCGGTGACTATTCCCTGTGGACACAGCTACTGTGGGTCATTCCATGTCAGATCACCCAATGAGTTAAACCCTACCTCCTCCAAATTCAATGAAAATTGGTTTATAGGTAAATCCTAGCCAGAAAAGCCAAATTTTCAAATTTTAGCAAAATCGGACCAACGGTTTTTGAGATATCACCATTTCTTTTTTTCGCTTTTTCGCAAAAAAGGGCGTGGCCGCCAAATTTTAAAGTGCTGTATCTCGGCAACCAGTGGTCCGATTTTCAAAAATAAAGTATATTTGTGAAGGGGAGATCATAAGGAATCTAAATACATCATTGGTTTTATCTTTTAAGTGATATATCTCATCATGACCTTTGGACCTATATTTTGACCTTGAAATTGACAATTTGGGACAAATGACCCCGCAACGACTTTTCCTGAAAATTGTAGCCCAACATGTTGCCTACAACATATGAAGAAACTGGAGAGGTAATATTTTTCATTTTGAAGCAGCATCAGTTTGAAATGTGCATCACCACAGCTAAAAGTCCTACTCCTGTACATTCTATGTACATCCGTACACACAATTCAACACATTTCACACATTATATGCTTACCACATGGTTAACATGTTCTCTGTCTCTACACTACTAACAAGACAACTCAAAACCACTTGCTTGCAGTAGTGCATGCTATTCTCAACTGAAACTTTATTCAAAAATATCTAGAATACAAGTCAGGGGTCACATGACCTAACCCACTTAAACTGCAGACCATATGTCTGCCACTAAATTTCCCTCAGCCTTTGATGTCTGTTAACTGCAGACCTCAAGTCTGCCCTAAATTACATCATACACAAGAATGTGAATCTTGTACACTGTCTTTCATGTCTGTATTTCTATTATATTTATATATATATATTATATTATGGATTCTAAAGCAATGTTTGAATACTGTGTCAAGAATATCCCTGGAATCTCCTTCTTTCATGTCACACAAGATGAAGTCGCTGCCAACGAAGAAAACCTCAAACCTCGATTCTAGTTAGCAAGGACTATCAAAGGCACTCTGCAGTATCATCGTTTTGTACCTGTCTCCCTCACTCAGATTAAAGCCTTTAAACTCTCTGAGCAGGACAGTCCTCCAGATTTGGTACAAATCCAAGATGCCAACAATAAAACATGTACACCCAGGGTCATGCAAATTCCCTTGGAAATAAAACAGCAGAATTTCGTCTGCTGTATGTACGATGAACATCCGTGGATCGGACTAGTTGACGAAATTTCTGAGGAATTCGGTGACTACCACATCAAATTTATGCATCCATCTGGACCTGCTAAAACCTTCCATTGGCCATCAAGGGATGACCAATGTTGGATTCCGGAGTCGGATATTCTATGTGTGATAACTGCTCCGTACCTAACCTCCTCCTCTACTAGAAACTATTGCCTCTCTTCAGACATGTCATTACATAAAAAGACTAAAGACACTGGATTTTCCATATTAAGACTGATAATTGGCATATATTTTCTCTTGACTTTGTGAATATGTGATGTACATGGATAATACATGGTTTATGTACACAGAATACAGGGATGATCATTTTAGTGGCAAGTATGTCTCATTCTAATTGATATTGCTTCAAAATGAAAAATATTACCTCTCCAGTTTCTTCATATGTTGTAGGCAACATGTTGGGCTACAATTTTCAGGAAAAGTCGTCGCGGGGTCATTTGTCCCAAATTGTCAATTTCAAGGTCAAAATATAGGTCAAAAGGTCATGATGAGATATATCACTTAAAAGATAAAAGTAATGATGTACTTAGATTCCTTATGATCTCCCCTTCACAAATATACTTTATTTTTGAAAATCGGACCACTGGTTGCTGAGATACAGCACTTTGAAATTTGGCGGCCACGCCCTTTTTCACAAAAAAGTGAAAAAAAAGAAATGGCGATATCTCAAAAACTGTTGGTCCGATTTTGCTAAAATTTGAAAATTTGGCTTTTCTGGCTAGGATTTACCTATAAACCAATTTTCATTTAATTTGGAGGAGGTGGGGTTTAAAATGTCATTTTTTTGGGGTGATTTGACATGGAATGATCCCTGTATGAGCTGTATTCAAACCCAGTGGGATGGAGAGGACGGGAAGAACCTCCACAGCTGCCCTCAGTGCAGACACACCTTCATACCCAGGCCTGTCCTGGTCAAAAACACCATGTTGGCAGATTTAGTGGAACAGCTGAAGAAGACTGGACTTGGAGCTGCTGCTGCTGATCGCTGCTACGCTGGAGCTGAAGATGTGGTCTGTGATGTGTGCACTGGGAGGAAACTGAAAGCTGTCAAGTCCTGTATGGTGTGTTTGGTCTCCTACTGCCACAAACACCTTCAGCCTCATCATGAATCTGCCGCCTTTAAGAAACACAAGCTGGTGGATCCGTTGGAGAAGCTCCAGGAGAACGTCTGCTCTCATCACGGTGAGGTGATGAAGATGTTCTGCCGCAGTGATGGTCAGTGTATCTGTTATCTGTGCTCTGTGGAAGAACATAAAGGCCACGACACAGTGTCATCTGCAGCAGAAAGGACTGAGAGGCAGAAGGAGCTGGAGGTGAGTCGACAGAAAATCCAGCAGAGAATCAAAGACAAACAGAAAGATGTGAAGGTGCTTCAACAGGAGGCGGAGAACATCAGTCGCTGCGCTGATGAAGCAGCGGAGAAGAACCGCAAGATCCTGACCGAGCTGATCCGACTGATGGAGGAAAGAAGGAGCGATGTGGAGCGGCAGATCAGATCCAAGGAGGAAACTGAAGTGAGTCGAGTCAAAGAGCTGGAGTGGAAGCTGGAGCAGGAGATGACTGAGCTGAGGAGGAAAGACGCTGAGATGGACAAACAGGCACACACACACACCAGCACAACCAGCTTTTACTCCAGTATCCATCAGTGTCCACACTCAGAGAAGATCCAGACTCATCCCACGTCCACGTCCGTCCTCAGAGTTACTTTGAGGATGTGACCACAGCTGTGTCAGAGCTCAGAGAGAAACTCCAGCTCAGTCTGACAGAAGAACGGACCAACATGGAACTGAGCATCAGTCAAACACAGGTTCTACTAGAACCAGAACCACAGACCAGAGCAGGATTCTTACTAGAACCAGAACCACAGACCAGAGCAGGATTCTTACTAGAACCAGAACCACAGACCAGAGCAGGATTCTTACTAGAACCAGAACCTCAGACCAGAGCAGGATTCTTACTAGAACCAGAACCACAGACCAGAGCAGGATTCTTACTAGAACCAGAACCACAGACCAGAGCAGGATTCTTACTAGAACCAGAACCTCAGACCAGAACAGGATTCTTACAGTATTCATGTCGAATCACACTGGATCCAAACACAGTGAATGAAGATCTGTCACTGTCTGAGAAGAATAGAAGAGTAACATATATGAGACAAAAACAGAACTGTCCTGATCATCCAGACAGATTCAGTTTCTGGTATCAGGTCCTGAGCAGAGAGAGTCTGACTGGTCGATGTTACTGGGAGGTGGAGTGGAGGGGGGTGATGGTTTGGGTCGCAGTCGCATATAAGGATATTGAGAGAAAAGGACCCTGTAATGAATGTCAGTTTGGATCAAATGACAAGTCTTGGGTTTTAGAATGTACCAATAACTCTTTTCGTCATAATAGTGTCTGGTCTTCTGTCCCAGGTCCAGTTTCCTCCAGAATCGGAGTCTACCTGGATCACACAGCAGGTATTCTGTCCTTCTACAGCGTCTCTGAAACCATGACTCTGATCCACAGAGTCCAGACCACATTCACTAAACCTCTGTACGCTGGACTTTGGCTTTTGAATGTTGGATCCACTGCCCACTTTCCTAAACTCCATTAAACTCATCGTTGACTTTGATCCAGTCGATCAGATCAATCTTTTCGTATCTGTCTCGAAACCACACGACAGAAAAACAGATCAACTTTTTTTTTTTACCTGAACTCACAATCCAGATTTGGTTCCATTCAGACTTTTTTTGTGAGGATTCTTATAGTCCAGTGTGTGTGACGGTCAACCAGCCAATAGTGTGTTTGTAGACCCATCTGTGATGTTCACACAGCTGTCATCAACTGAGGAGCACACAACCAGACTGATGGTGTCTGTGCTTTGGACCGAGTCAAACAAAGTGGAGCCGTTTTTCCACTTTGGACCAATTGAGTTCAAATCCACTGTTCTGTCCTGTTTCCTACAGAAGAAGCATGGACGTGGATTTGGAGACGACCGCAGAAGCGGAGATCATGAACCGACTCAGACGGAGGCGGAGCTCATGCACGGAAACCTGTTCATCTGATTGAGTTCATTCTGTTCCATCTGAGCATGTGCAAGAAAAGAGAACTGAGACAAAACACAAGTGATTTAGTCAAACATGAGCTGAAGACCAGAACAGGAAGTTGGATTCTATCGTCACTACGTATGTACAA
The DNA here is from genome assembly GCF_902148855.1 of Sphaeramia orbicularis. Lineage (NCBI taxonomy): Eukaryota > Metazoa > Chordata > Actinopteri > Kurtiformes > Apogonidae > Sphaeramia > Sphaeramia orbicularis. Next base: position 630,400 of record NC_043979.1, on the reverse strand, counting down.
ACCCCCGAAGAAATCCAATAATGGACTGAAACACGGGTTTTCCATGATTTCTGAAGTGCATGTAAACGCATCATATCTGATTATTCCATTTATCTGATTATTAACAGTTATTGTTTTTTTTATGGTGGTGTAAACGGGCTGAAACTGTTGGATGATCCAGTTCAATAGATAGATGTCCACCATCTTAGAAAATGGACACATTTGTCCTTAAAGCCTGAGGCGTGACTTAGTTCAATGACGTCGAAAATACTGATGTTGTAAAAATGAGAACACTGTAAGAAATGATTCATGGGGTTAGGAAGTTAAGCTTCAAATCCAGAGCTTTTTCTGCTTCAGAAATGAAGTTTGTTACATGTACACATTGTAATCATTTGATTACAGTTGTTTTATTAAGTTGGTCTAAATGAAAAATAAGGAAACAGTCTTAAGTTAGTACCATATGGGTTTTGAACAGACATTTGTGTCTTAACTTACCATAGAAGTAGATTCAGTTAGTTCACCTTAAAACTCTTTTCAGCTTCCTTTAAAAGCTGAGTACAAAGTTGATGTGCCAGACCACGCCTACCACGAGAAACAGGGAAGCACCGAAAGAAAAGGGAGAAACACGATTTTACACTGAACTTTACTAAACTTTAAGGCTTGATAAGTAGAATTTAGCTTTGTTTTATTCACAATAGCTAATAACTATCAAATCAAACGACAAGAAATGGTTTTTATGCCACACTTAAAGTCTTTTCCTCAGCTAGAGGTGGGAACGTTTAAGCTAGTAACCTAAGACTTTTAGCTAATTGATGTAGCAATTTAAAAAATAATCAGGAAAATGAACAAAAATAAAATTAATCATGAAATGAATGAAATAATCAACAAAATGAAAAAAAAATAAAAAATCAACGTGAGTAAAAATGACCAATTGTGAATTTCCAGATGGTCTCTGTCCAATGGATCAATAAAGTTCTATAGAATCTAATCAACAAGTGGAACAAAAATGAACAAAATAATCAAGAAAATTAACAAAGAATTAAAAAATTAAGCAATTGTGCAGCCAAATACACAAAATGAGCAACAGTATGAACAAATAGGCTGGTAATGTTTAAGCTAATTCAAGTTTAAGTTGACTTTATTTGTACCCGTGGGTAGACTTGTTTGCAGCAAGCTTTCGCTCACTGCCGGTTGCTGTGTGCGCATGCGCCCAACGCAAATCCTTCGAAAATTGCAGTAAAGAACAGAAGATAATGCAAAGCACAAATATAAGACATCATACAGTTTCACACAGTACACGTGGACACATGCTGGAATTTTTTCATGGATTTGAAGGGAGTTGGAGGGACAGCGTGAACATTAAGGCAGACAGCAGACGTGAAAATGGGACAATGGGGGTAGGGGAGATGCATGGACTGTGTAATAATTATGGAATGTGTGTGCAAAGATAGAGACTCCAGTGGGGTCACTCTGTCCTTTTCAGTTCAGTTCTTATCAGTTCTTATCAACCCCACTGTTGTCCTGGCCATGGAAGATGTTTTGACTGTAGGGGGAGTAGATTGAGAAGAATATGCTGCTTCCTCAGCTCTCAGGGGAAAACAATTTAGGCCATGGGGGAAGCTTGATTACTGCATGAATTCAGTATAACTTAATTTGGTTATACCTGGCCTCAGCATTCCTTAGCATCTTCGACCAGTAAGGTCTCTACCCAGTCCCTCGATCTTCTCTTTCAGTCCAGCAGATTGACGGAGCCCCTCCACGGTTGCCCTCAATCCCTCTGCAGACTGACCCGTGATGTAATCCAACTTCTTATACGAGTCCGCAGCCCGTCCGGCCAGGTCTCGCACACTCTCCCCCGTCTGCATCACCGCCCGTTGTAATTCCTTCACATTATCTCTCACCGCTCCGAAGTGCTTCTCAATTTCCACCGACAGCACCGGGGTCTCTTTGCATGCTGCTGTTTTACTGATTTTGCGATAGATCAGGGCCATTCCAAGACCAATCAGAAGGTGTCCCGCTATCATAAGTCCCAGTAGGTAGATATCTTCGATGTCCTCCACCGACAAGGCAGACAGACAGACCACCCTCCACTTGTCCCAAGCGTCCCGGGTGGATCCGGCTGCAGCTGTCCCATCAGGGCAGGCGGGCTCCCCAGGACCATTCTTCCTTGATGAAAAAATTGTGTCAATTACGCTGAGTGACCAGTTGGTCAATTCCATGTTTGCTGTTCGAGAGCTCAACAAGCAGGGGATTTAAAAGTAAAGTAAGTCGGACGAGACACTGCACGGCCAAGCAGAGTGGGGGAAGCAGGAAAAAAAACATCAGATAGTAGAGCTCAGAAAAACACGTCCACTCTCTTCGAAGGACAGGAAGGAAAACTATTAGTAACATAAGACTATTAGCTAATTGCTGTAACAGTTCGTCCATAACATTAGTCTGGTTAGATTTGGTTTTACAGAAGCTGAATGGTGTTATGGTTTTTAACTGGCACTGAATTTCTGCAAGAGTAGTTTGAATTATTCAAGGACTGGATAATACAAGTTTTGCTCCTTTCTAATTTAAAATTGCAGTTTATATTGTGGCGTGTTTGCTGCATTGCATTGTGGGTATTGGGTCTATTGTTGAAAATGTGTTATTTTTCTGTGCAGGGGTTCAGCAGGGTTATGGTGTGGGTGTTCATTTGGAGTTAATGTGTGCATGCTGATGTTTCTTGGCCTTTGTGTTTTTATTTGTGTATTTTTCTAGAACTGCACCATGAGTCAGAGCCATAGGCTAAACAGTGCCTTTCCTTTTGATCCACTTTTGAATTGATCTGGTTCATTGTTGTCCCTCATTGACTGACATATGTATGTAGTCTAGTATTATTTCAGTCATGGAGACTATACTGTGGTGTGGTACTGAAATGTCAACATGTAGATAGCTCTGGAAAATGGGATGTATGATGATAGAATAAACAGTTTGATCATGAAACTGGAAGATCAATGTGTAATTAGTTCTGACATACAGAAATAAGTTCGGCCTACTCACAAAACTAAGGGAACTATTTACATGGACGTTGTTGAATAGAATAAAAATCAAACAGTAAGTCAGTGTAACTAAATGGAGTAGTTTTTACACAATTAAAATTAAGTTGATTCGACTTAATTAAGCTTATAGAGTAAAAAGCAAATCATGTTGTTTGTACTTCAGTAATAGAGTTTGCTGAACTAGAGAAGTCTTGTGGCATTTACACAATTATGGCCAAGTTGAAATAACTGAAAAGATTCATGGAAATTGGTACATCAGTTTTTTACATTGAGTCAGCAGATCATTTTTTAGAGTGAAGATGTAATATTAGGAGAATGATCAGTCATCACATAATGGGGAAGTTTATGGAAAAAAGAGGATTTGTGCATAAAAATATGAATAAAATAAAAAGAAACAGTTTTGTCTGTGAGTTCTAAGACTTAAAATAAAGCGTTATTTCCCAACAGACGTTAAGGGTCCATCAGATCCACATTTGGACCCCATATGGCAGGGATTAAAGTTCTCCGTCACCACGACGGATTTCCGTCAAATGGAAAAATTGAGGGGGGAAAAAAGTCATATTGAAGTAACTTCCCCTCGTGTTTGGCGAGTCCAGTCAGCACCACGATCCTGTCCTGGGTCTGCTGTCCTGGGTCTGCAGGTGTTTAACACAGGCACAGGGGGCTGATAGGTTTAACAGTGATGATAATAAGATGAATTCTTTATTTTTATGTCGGGAGGACAGATTGATGACTATTCATCTTTGGAAGGAAACGCTGCTTATTCTGTGCCTCGGAAACACATGGACAAGTTCAGCTTTACCGAAGTTCAGCCTCCAGACGCTAACTTTAGTTTAGTGCAGACAAGTAGCTTTCATTATGAAAGAACCACAGCGAAAAGGGAAGAAGACAGAACTGATCTGCATGGACCTTCATGTTTGGGTTCATAGCTTATCTCCTCTTGCCGGTATATGACTAGTGTGTGTGTGTGTGTGTGTGTGTGTTTGTGTGTATGTGCCCTTCCCGTGCGTGCGGCTGTGCGCGCCACGGCCTTACGCGGTTACGTGCCCGACTGCATAAGTGCTTTATTTGGACCCGTTTAGCATCTTATTTCTATCTGTGTGGTACAGTACCAAGATAAAACTGAATGAATGAGTAACACCCTTGGTATTTGCAAAGCCACTGTATTTGAAATCCCCTCAGAGAGGATCTGTAACGGAATAGAATTTCTGTTTCAGTTGACGTAATTTCTTCCAATCAAAAGAGAACATGATATTGGCGTGGGGAGGGGGGGTTGTGGACGCAGGTTTGACGACGTACAGATTATTTTGGCTAGCATATACGACATCATGGACACGTTTGTAGAGGAAGGTGCTGAAGTGGGAACTATTGAGAGATGCGTGAAAATAGATGGAGGTGGGGCGTGGCTTGATGAGAAGGGAGACGATGGAACTCCAATTAGATCATGGAGCAAAAAAATGAAGCAGCCTGGTGCGTGCATGTGCGGAGTTTGCCACAAGAAAATTCTGTATGAGTTGGTTAGGGTTACTTTTACACAGACATTTTCCCCAGAATTCATGTGCTTTAGGAGTTGGAGTTATGTTTTAGGAGTTCCTAAATTGTTAATTAAAAAGTTTTTCACTCATTTTTTGCAGTAAGGTTTTCTTCTAGTTATTATTTTCACTTGCTTCACAGGTTTTCATACCCTTTAAAATTAACCACAGAGCACCAAAATTGACCTGAAACTTTAAAAAAATTTTCTGGGGGAGGACCCCCAGACCCCCCACCAGTACCACTCATGACATTTTTTCTCTCCATGTTACTAATCTTCTACACCTGTACACTCTCCCATTCAGTGGGTTTTACAGTATTGCCAAATTTGACTATAGAAACTTGTACGCTATAGTAGTATTGTATTGCATCATTTTTAATAGTGGCCAATGATTTTGACCTGAAGAAAATTTTCAGTCAGATGAAAAATTTTTGCTTTAATCCCTGCCATATGGACAAGTCCAGTCCAGTGGAAAAGTCCAGGTCCAACATTCTGTTTGTTGGTTTAGTAAAGTTCCAATGTCCACACATATGCATTTGTCTGGATTTAGATCCAATCTGATGGATGTGAAGGATGAACAGCAGGAAAAAACACAGTTTAATGGAAAAAAACAGCTTCTATAAACCACAGGGGTCGTATTTAGTGTGACCTTTGACCTTTACATGTCTATAAGCCTTTAGTTCAGACAGTGGTGGTCCGTCAGGGCCTGCAAGGCCTTCTCTGCTGGCCTAAAAAAATATCTGAATCAGACTGATGTTAATTATATTTTGTCCATGAATACTTATTCAATAATTCCAAATGCTCTGTCCACTTCCTTTCAGAGTTTTTCCTCTGGTTGTGCTGCTTCCACACATGGATTTTCATATTAAAGAATTTAACCAATCACATTTCAGCCATCATTTGTTGCCAGGCAGGGTCACAGTCACAGTAGTCTGCCTGGAGGGTTTCACAGTCAGTTCTGCAGGCCCTCTACAGCAAAGCATAAGTCTCGATGAAACTGTTGCTTCAACCAATCAGATTTTGAGTTGGCGAATCCAAAGCCCTCTAGCAGGCGTACGGTGACGTCAGCGTATTCACACCCTGTGATTGGATAGTCAGAGAGCGAGCTAGCCAAAGCTAGCAAACTGCATCTGTAGTGAGTGCACTAATACAAATACAGTTGTGTTGGTTTAACAGCTGTTTTGTCAAAACACAACAACTGAAGGAGAAGAAGAAATGGATTTGGATGCAGATTTACTGTCAAAGCCATTTTCCAGAAAAGCTTGACATCTTTAAGAAAGGTGGTACAATTCCAAAGCTAGCAAGCCGGTCACAACCAGGAAAAGGGTTCGTGCACCCCGGGTTTGTTTATTCACTAAATGCATTTATTGTGGCTACACCAGTTATCTATCTGCGATGCAACAGCTCTTTATACTGCATTTACTGCATAATAAGATGGATTTTATAACCATAAAATAGTTAGTGAGGGGTGGATTGATTCCGACGGAGCACTACTGAAGGCCTAGGGGTGAAATGCACGGTCCACCACTGAGTTCAGACAGTAGCAGATTTATGGCATTAATGTCCTGAGGTTGGATAGAAAAATGAGCCACTAATTTTAAAAAAATATCAACATGAAACTAAAATTAACAGAAAAAAAACCAAGATAAAAATAATCAGCAAAATGAACAAAAATAAAATTAATCACAAAATGATTAAAATAATCAACAAAACGGAAAAAAAAACAATAATGAACAATATGAGTAAAAATGACCAATTCTGAATTTCCAGTTCTCTGTCCAATGGATCAATAAAGTTCTATTGAATCTGATCAACAAATTGAACAAAATAATCAAATTTACCTAATAATTCAAAAATTAAGCAATTACGCAGCAAAATACAGAAAAAGAGCAACAATAAGGAAGTTGATTCAAACTAATAACTACCCCTGCACCCCACCAACACTGTTTAGGTTCCAGCTGGATGCATGACTGGAGAGAAAAGTGATGCGGTTGGACAGGTTGGAAAAGTATGTGAACCTTATACCTGTATTTAAAGTGAGGTGGAAGCGTGTCCTGGACAGCGGTACTGATGACTTCTACGAGTCCAACTTCCTCTGAAAGCGTTCCAGGTGGTTTGTTTTCTGCTCCTGAAGAAAACAGACACCAACTACAGCTGCAGGTGTGTTTTCTTCCACACATTCACTTCATCCCATTGTCTTCTCATCTGTTCCTCCATATTCAGACTCTACTTGGAGCTTTAATCACACATGAGTGCAGTTGGTTCAGTTCTCCACCAGAGGGAGCATTTCTCCTGTGTGAAGAACAGAAACACAATATGTTCACACTAACATTATCAGGCATTCCTACAAAGTAAAAGTTATATAATGAAGTAAAATCCTATCCTTATGTAAATAAGATTATTATAATGATAGATAGATAGATAGATAGATAGATAGATAGATAGATAGATAGATAGATAGATAGATAGATAGATAGATAGATAGATAGATAGATAGATAACCTTTATCACAGACTCATGGTCCAAACTAAAAGACAAACAGATAAACACAAACACAATCAAAACCCTCTGTACTTTCAAGAGGCACAGCAGTGATTCAAGGACTGACATATGGAATGGTCTGTCTGTCTGTCTGTCTGTCTGTCTGTCTGTCTCTCTCTTGAACCCTTTCTTTTCTCATGTCTCTGGTCCATCCTCCAGGCTGGTTCTACTCCAGGTTTCTTCCTCTAACAGGTGTTTGTTTTTTTTCCTCCTGGTGTGTGTCCGTTGGTGGGTTCTGTCGGTGTCCTTCCGTTGCTTTATCAGTCTGGTTTGTTCCAGCTCTAAATGTAAAGGCTCATCACATTGGTCCTCTGTTCTCCCAAAGGTTTGGGACGGTACACAAACCCATGTGACTGATGCAGGAAATGAGTTTATCCAACGTCTTGGAGGAGCTCCAACTGCAGCTGCTCAAGTTTTGGTACTCTGTGGCCAAAGATTTTTAGACAAAAAGAGGAAGTTTGTGGGACAGACCAGTATTTTATTCTAGTGCACTGTGGGTGTGTGGTCCAGACTGTTGGCACTGAGAAGTGGAACAGAGTCTACATTAGAGCCATGGCAAATATACAAGGACCAACCTGCACTACCTGCACAGTATCTGCAAAAGGAGGAAAGACCAGAAGAAAGGTTCAGTTCCACATTCAGCCCAGTTTGATCTGAAATGGACTGAACCTGTCAGGATCTGCGCTCGTTTTGACTTTCAGCTCCTCCCTTTTGGTCATGGACCTGTGGCTCTCGGCTCCTCCCTTTTTTGGTTGTGGACATGTCTGTATGACCCTCAGTTTCTCCTGATTATATTCATATGACTCACCTGCTGGCGCTGCATGGCTGCAGCCAATTATCTCTGCCCTATTTAAGGCTTTGGTTTGCAGCCATGCAGCGCTGGTCCATTTCTCCATATCCTCTCCATAACCCGGACATTTATTCATATTCATCCACGGACTCTGACCCAGGTTTTGTGCATTTTTTTATGGACTCTGTCTCAGCTTTTGTTAGGTTTTCCGTTGTTTGGTTTTCATTTTTTGTTAAATAAACTTGTATTTTTTTTCACTTCAGTACTGTGCATTTGAGTCCTCATTTCCCCTTCGTGACAGAATGGACCAGCCATACCTGGACTCAGCCGGTACTGAAGGGACCCGTTTTTTCGTTTTTCCGTGTTTTTTAGTTTTTTCATCCCTGGTTTCGTTCGCCTTTCCATAGTTCTCCTCTATACCGTCGCTCTGCGCTTCCCTGCCCTATATCCGGCTTTTCTGAGACTTACCTTTGTCCTCACCCTTGTCCTCAGCGACGGCGGCTCGGTCTCCTCCGTGCCGGTTGGTTCGGGAGGTCCCGGAGCCGTCGGGTGCATACCCCGGTTTTTCTCCCAGTGTGTCTCTGTTCCCTGTTTGTTTCCTGCCTTGTTTTACCGGCGTTCCCATGTTGTGTGGGGCCACGGACCACGCTGAGTCCGGGCTCTCCTCCCGTGTTGTTTTTTCCGGTGAGTTTCTGTCTCTCGTCTGTTTCCGCCTCGTGTTCCAGTGTCCTATTCCTTGTGGGGACCTGGGCCTTCGTGGGGTCCGGGTTCTTCTCTTGTGTCTTTTCCTTTGTGTGTCTAATGATTTCTGTGAAGTTCATTAGTTCTGATCTGTCTGTCCATGTTAGTTTGTTTGTTCTGCTTGTTTTATTCGTTCCTCCCTGTCTCTCTCTGTCCGTGTGTGCCGTTTTCTGTGCGTTTTTCTGTGTGTTTCTCTGAGCGTATTTCTCTGAGTATTTCTGTGTGTATTTGTCTTTCTGTGTATTTTTCAGTCTGTTTCTTAGTCTGTGTGAATTTCCTAGTTTCTGTGTGTGTGTATTTCTCTGTGGGTGCGAAATTTTTTATTTTATATATTTTTTTTTTGTCAGTGTGTGTTACTGCAGTCCATGTGCGTTATATATTCCCCGTGTTTTTTTTTTTTTTTCAGTCTGTCTTTAGTCTCTTTATTCTCTGTCTGTAGTTTGTCTGCAGTTTCATCAGTTTCTCCTTAGTTCAGTTCTTTCCCTGTTTGTCCTTTAGTTCTGTTTCATGCAGTTCATGTTCTTCAGTTCCATTTTATCGTTCTCGTCAGTTCAGTTCTGTAGATTGTCCGTGTCTCTGTGTCTGTCTGTCCGTGCTTCTCAGCTTGGCCTAGTTTCCTTTTTTTTTTTTTCTTTTCCTTAGTACTACCTGGAGGCTAGTACGCCGTCTGGTAGTTTCCCCTCCTTGAAGTCCGGTTCTGGCCGCGCAGCGTTTTTTGAAGCCTGATTCAGTTTGTCCGTGCAGCGTTCCTGCAATCTGTTTCTGTCTGTTTGCGCAGCGTTTTTTAAAGCCTGTTCCTGTCTGTTCCTGAAGTCCGGTTCCGTCCGGCAGCGTTCCTGAAGTCCGGTTCCGTCCGGCAGCGTTCCTGAAGTCCGGTTCCTTCCACGCAGCGTTCCTGTTTCCCCGTCTCGGCCTCGCTCTTTGTGTCTCCCCGTCTTGGCCTCGCTCTTTGTGTCTCCCTCTCCGTTCCCCTGTCTGTCCAGTCTCAGAGTCCATAGTCCTGTCTGTCCAGTCTCAGAGTCCATAGTCCTGTCTGTCCAGTCTCAGAGTCCATAGTCCTGTCAGTCCAGTCTCAGTCAGCCAGAGTCATGGGTCCAGCCATAGTCCAATTCCAGTCGATGTCTGTAGTCCAGTCTTTGTCCGGTCAGTCTTGTCTCAGTTAGAGTCACTAGTCCAGTCATATTCAGTTCTAGTCAATGTCCTAAATCCAGCTAGAGTCCTGTCTGCCACAGCCCTGGAGATCCACGAACCAGGGGATTTTTCTGACCTGTTTCGGAGGGTTTCTCACGTCCTGGTCTGGAGGTTTTCCACGTCCTGGTCCGGAAGTCTGCCCTGAGGTGCTTCAGCAGTCTTCCCGGAGGCGCTTCATGCCGCTTCACCGGGAGGTGCTTCAGCCTGTTCGCCCTGAGGTTCTGCAGCCAGTCCGCCCAGAGGCTCTTCACGCCGTTTCACTGGGAGGTGCTTCACCCTCTTCGCCCGGAGGCTCTTCACGCCGTTTCACCGGGAGGTGCGTCAGCCTGTTCACCCTGAGGTGCTTCGGCCGTCTTCCCGGAGGCTCTTCACGCCGCTTCACCGGGAGGTGCTTCAGCCTGTTCGCCCTGAGGTTCTGCAGCCAGTCTGCCCGGAGACTCTTCACGCCGTCCCACCGGGAGGTGCTTCAGCCGGTCTCCCCTGTGGTTCTTCATGCCCCTTTTCGCCAGGATTCCCTCTACAATCCAGGATGCCCTGGTCTCCGTGGGGGCTTTTTTCGTATTTTTGGGGACGTCAGGATGCCGTCCCTTGAGGGGGGGGTCCTGTCAGGATCTGCGCTCGTTTTGACTTTCAGCTCCTCCCTTTTGGTCATGGACCTGTGGCTCTCGGCTCCTCCCTTTTTGGTTGTGGACATGTCTGTATGACCCTCAGTTTCTCCTGATTATATTCATATGACTCACCTGCTGGCGCTGCATGGCTGCAGCCAATTATCTCTGCCCTATTTAAGGCTTTGGTTTGCAGCCATGCAGCGCTGGTCCATTTCTCCATATCCTCTCCATAACCCGGACATTTATTCATATTCATCCACGGACTCTGACCCAGGTTTTGTGCATTTTTTTATGGACTCTGTCTCAGCTTTTGTTAGGTTTTCCGTTGTTTGGTTTTCATTTTTTGTTAAATAAACTTGTATTTTTTTTCACTTCAGTACTGTGCATTTGAGTCCTCATTTCCCCTTCGTGACAGAACCAGTAAAATAATAAGGGTGAAAAAAGGAAAATTCTATTATGAGCAGGTTTACATCTACAGAGGTTTCTTAAAAATCTGAATAACATGAACAACTTGAATTGTCTTAAGAAAAACAAGTGTAATTTTAACAATATTCTGCCTCAGTTTATCATTTACACATGTGTTACAATCACACAAAACATGTTGTAACAGACAGAATATTGGTCAAATTGCATTTACTTTTCTAAAGACAGTCAGACAGGAGGGGGTGGGTGGGCGTGGCCTGGCCTCAGGTGTGGTACGGTGTGGGTCTCCTGTGTGCATCCAGGACGCTCTGGGTGGAGATGGTCTGGTGTGGAGCAGGTGGAGCAGGTCTTCTTGAACCAGGAGGGTGTGGTGTGGCGTGGGGTGTGCTCCTGTGGGATGTACTCCAGGTTTCTTCCTCTTACAAGTAGTTTTTTTTTCCTCCTGGTGGGTTCTGCTGGTGTCTGTAAAGTAAATCTGTCTCATCAGATTTTGAATTATAAAAGCTATTGAATTTCTAGCACTGAATTTCTTTTGCCCTGAAATAAAGTATCTGAATTTTTTGTCTCTGAATTCAACTATTATCATAAATTTAGAATTTAAAAAAAAAATTCAGATATATAAAATTCAGACGCAGAAAATTCAGATCACACATGCTGACCGTCTTCCTGCATCGGCATCACATGACCAACTAGGGCTGCACGATTGATCGATTTTAAATCGAAATCGGATTTTTTAATTAGTACGATTTTTAAAAAAGGGAAATCGTGAAATCGATTTCATCTCTCTCGTACCTGTGGGCTGCGCGCTTGCGGGCTCCCGTAGGCTCCTCCTCCTATCAGTGACAGCGGTCTGTCACAGAAGTCCGTGTAATGACTGAACTTTAAATGTGTTCATGAGCCCGCAGTACTTATAGTAATATAAGCCATGGCTTCATGCATGGATCCCGCAACTGAAATATAACTGCATGCGGATCACTCATCTTCCGTTGTCCCGGATCCGTACCGTACTGTCTTCTTCTGATCCGGGTCCAGGTCTCGGGGTCATCAGCCTCAGCAGAGGAGCCCACACAGCCCTGTGCCCACACACATCCACCAGCTCCACACATAGAATCCCTCCAGTGTGTCCTGGGTCGATCTGTTCCACGCACGGATCCTCCAGTTTAAATAGAACCGCATGTGGATCACTTATATTAACGTGGTCCACGCACGCACGACTGATGCCTGTCACTGACTTACACTGGTATCACTTCTGTGGGCCCAGATACCCAGGAAAAAAAAAAAAAAAATAATAATAATAATAAATGAATATATATATATATATATATATATATATATATATATATATATACATATATATATATATATAATTTAGTCCTCTTACTTGCTAAATTTTTCATTCACAAATGTAAGTTCTGTAACACAAAACCAAATATTATTTATTTTTTGTAAGATGTTGAACTTTATTTAAAGCTGTTAGATAAATGTGGAAACAAAAAGGCTGTAAAAAACATAAGTATTTGCTCTGATTTGGACATTGAATTATATAGTGTATTCCCCCTGACAAACTGTTATTTTCTTGTTGTATACATTGTTTGTATACTCTACTTCATTCAATAAAGATTTAATTAAGAATAAAACTTCTGTGGGTTCATCACGTGATCCCATCACAGATTTGAGGTTAGAGCAGTGCCTTGCATTCTTGGCTGCTCACGAAAATGGCATGCTGACTTCTGTTGTCTTTTGTAGTTTTACCCAAAAATCGAGTTTTTAAAGGAAAAAATCGGGATTTTTTTTTTTGCCAAAATCGTGCAGCCCTATGACCAACCTAATGTAACCCGATTGGCTGGCTGTCGGTTCGACTTGAGATCGAATCGATTGTTTATCCTAGGTGTCCCGGATGTGTGATCGCAATTTCTGCATCTGAATTTTTTTTAAATTCTAAATTTATGAACGTAGTTGAATTCAGAGACAAAAAATTCAGATACTTTATTTCAGCGCAAAAAAGTCAGCACTAGCAATTCAATGGCTTTTATAATTCAAAATCTGATGAGACAGATTGACTTCCACAGTCTGGTTTGTTCCATCTCTAAATGTAAAGGCTCATCACATTGGCCTCCTGGTCTCCCAAAGGTTTGGGACGCTACACAAACCCATGTGACTGATGCAGGACATGAGTTTATCCAACGTCTTGGAAGAGCTCCAACTGCAAAGTTCTGATACTTTATGGCCAAAGATTTTTTAGACAAAAAGAGGAAGTTTGTGACACAGATAAGTATTTTATTATTGCACACTGTGGTTGTGTGGTCCAGACTGTTGGCACTGAGAAGTGGAACAGAGTACATTAGAGCCATGGCAAATATACAAGGACCAACCCTGCACTATCTGACTATTGGTAAGATGCATTTTTATTGTGTTTTGTCTACAGTAGACATGAAACAGTAGGTCATTCTAAGACATTCTCTTTTAAGGCTGATACTTGGTTGTTGTAATCAAACTTTTTACATTTGTTTTTACGCTTAATACCATTTTTGGATTTTTTTTTTTGTTTGAGGGGGATTTAGTGATTTATTCTGAACATGCAATGAAATTTAACATATATACAAACAAGTGAAACATACATAATAATACAACTATCAACAATCTTAGACAGAAGAACAGCACCATAGTTCCATTTACATTTACCCAAAAAGGGGCATTTTCCACTTTTTCCAAACACTTGACACACTTCTGAACTAACCTGTGCATATTTGTCCTCATTTGTCTGATGTGAAAAAACTACGTCTCTCACAGTCAGTCTTTTCCAGCAGCAGAATTATATTCAACCACAGCAGCTCTTTCAAAAGTTGTGGTACTTTGCTTGAAACAGTTCCCTTTCAGTTCATAAATGGGTTGAATGAATTAAATCTTTATTTAGAACATGTAGACAGTGAAATCAAAACAAAAATCAACCAGCAAAATATAAGTACTAGTATGTAAATGATTGATAAGCAAACAAACAACAAAAAATAAATAAATAATAATAGTAATAATAAATAAATAGTAATTATAATAATAAGAAGAAGATAAATAAAACAAATGAAATGAAATTATAAATGCTCAAAAAGGAGTAGGAAGAAGTAAAAACGTATGTACTCCTACCCCCAATTCCTGTTCCTTATGATCATTATATAGCAATTATTATTTTGTGTGAATATCAATATAATAATAATAATAATAATAAAACAATATCACACATCCTTTTTCCTATATACACTAATATGATAATACCCATTTACAACTTATCCTACCAGATATTAATAAAAACTAAAAACTAAACTAAAATAGAGCTGTAACCAATTAATCGATTAGGTGCTTGAAGCCAATGCAAAAATTCACGATTCAATTAATCAACTCAAATTGTTTGAAGGGAAATATTCTATTGCAGTTTTCCTGAATTGAAGCTTCTTTGTGCGTCACAATAAGCGTCCATGTGAAACACATCAGTGGAACCAATGTTTAACAGCAGAGAAATGAAGGAAACAAAGCTTTGATTCAGGAGAATTGTGGTTGAATGATTGTTTTTGGATCACTTTGAGTCGATTAATCGGTTGCAGCTCTAAACAAAAAACAAACAAACAAACAAACAAAACCACATATACATAGATAGTATAAATACATTTAACATTCTATAATGTCCTCGATAGTAATACAGTAGTAATATCTTCATATATCCATATTTAAACAAGATATTATCAGCACATGTGTGTCAAAGCCCCCACTATGAAAAACAACCAGATCCCCCCCCTCCAGCCCTTTCCTCTGTGTATTTAGTAAAACTCATTTGTTTGTATTTGTTTTTAAACTGTATGATGTTTAGACATTGTTTTAGCTCCACACTCAGTCTGTTCCATAGTCTTACACCATTATTTGATAAACAGAATCTTTTCTTTGTGGTTCGACATCTTTGTATCTTAAAATTTGTCATTTCCCTTCATTTATACCCTCCCTCTCTTTCCTGAAACATTTTCTGTAAATGGAATTCAACCTTATTAAATTTTATTATTTTTGACTTTACAAAGAGTGGTTTAACTCATCGTACAAAGAGCAGTAGTAGCAGGCCTAAAGCACAGTACTAATATGATAGTGTTACTAATGCGTTGGCCCGTGGGGAACAACGGGTCGTATTAATACTGATATCTAGGGACTGAAGTTAGAAAACAAGGTTCTAATAGTTTGGGATTTTTCATTCTAGTTTAGTTTTATTTAGTTTAGACTCTTTTTCTCTAATTCAGTTCGTTTTAATTCGTTTTTAGAGCAGGTTTGATAGTTATTAGTTTTAATTTTTTTCTAAATGCTTAGTTGTAGTTTAGTTTTAGTTCAGTTTTAGTTCAGTTGTAGTTCAGTTGTAGTTCAGTTGTTTAGTTGTAGTTCAGTTGTAGTTCAGTTGTAGTTTAGTTGTAGTTCAGTTGTAGTTTAGTTGTAGTTCAGTTGTAGTTCAGTTGTAGTTCAGTTGTAGTTCAGTTGTAGTTCAGTTGTAGTTCAGTGGTCTCTTTTCTCTTCTTCTCTGTGCTCCTATTCAAATCAATCCCAGACAGGACTCTGCTGCTTTAGTCTCCATGTTTCCAGGTAGAGTGGGGACCAGAAGACGACTGGAAACCACAAGTGAACACAAGTGACGGAGCAAAAAGTGTCGTATGGTGCCACTAGCTAAAATGGCTAGAGCGAAATAAATCACTTTCGTATCAATCCGACATTGACAAAGACGGAAACGAAGGGAATTTTATCCATAATTTTTTATCCGTTTTAGTTTTGTAAACACACAATACAGTTTCAATTAGTTATCATTGTTTCTTTTAATTATAGTTTTTATTTATTTCAGTTAATGAAAATGTTTTTACAATTCTAGTTTTGGTCATTTCGTTAGTTTTTGTTAACAATAATAACCTTGGTTACTACTGCGTTGACCTGTGGGGAACAACGAGTCGTATTAATACAAATATCTATGGACTGAAGTTAGTAAATTCATCATCCCTGTTTTTAACTTTATTTCCCATCATGCAGTGTGGTACTGCGCTTCTGGTCGACTGAGCAACGTGATTGTGAGGCAAAATGAGTAATATCTGCCAAAATATCAGTCCTATCAACTTACTGAGATATTTAATGTGGAGATGGAACTGTTCTACAACTGTAGAAACCTTCCAGTTTTATGGTTTAGACCAGGGCTGTCAAACTCATGTTAGTTCAGTTCCTCATTCAGCCTAATCTGATCTGAAGTGGGCCGGACCAGTAAAATAATATAAAAATAGGATAAGAACTGATAAATAATGTCAACTCCAAAGTTTTCTCTATGTTTTTGAGTGAAAAAAGCAAAATTCCATAATGAAAATGTTTACATCATAACTTACCGATCACACTGGATCTACAAATACACAAAACATTTGATAACAGGCAGAAATTTGGTAAAATTCCACACACTTCAGACATTTTTGTTCAGGTTATTCACATTTTTTGTAAAAGGCTAGTCTGTAAATGTAAACATTTGTGTAATTTTACTGTTTTTACACTAAAACAAAGGGGGAAAATGGCTTTCATTATTTATAGGTTATTATGATAGTCTTTTACTGGTCTGATCTACTTTAGATTGAATTGACCTAAAATAAATTTAACATCCTTGTCTGTTCATATCTTCAGTTTTTTGCACTTCACACATTCATCCCAGGGGCTGGATTAGACCCTTTGGCGGACCAGATTTGGCCCCCGGGCCGCATGTTTGACACCTGTGATCTAGATACTTGGATGAACACACTTTTTGCTGTACTATGGATGTATCAGAAAAAAAATGTATAAAGTTAGAGCAGAGTTTTAGACTTACTGTATTCACTTGTTACTGCTACTACAGGAGATGTCAAATTTTTGGTCCAATGGACTATTAGTGTCACCTGTTGTCCGTTAACGATGTTTCAAGAAACTTCTTCTCCAAAACCGTCTGCCAGAATCAATTGAAATTCATAGCAGAGGTTCTTTGGGCTAAGGTCTACTAAGCTTTTTCAAAGAATTGGGAAATATTGATTTTTAATTTTTTAAGAAGTTTTGACCTTATCTAAATCTTATCAGATTTTGAATTATAAAAGCCATTGAATTTCTAGCACTGATTTTTTTCTTTTTTTTTTTGCGCTGAAATTAAGTATCTGAAATTTTTGTCTCATGTTCATAAATTTAGAATAAACAATTCAGATACAAAAAAATTTAGAAGCAGAAAATTCAGATTGAAAAAAATTCAGACACAGAAATTTCAGATGCAAAAAATTCAGATGCAAAAAATTCAGATCACACATCCGGAACACCAAGGATAAGCAATCGATTCTATCTCAAGTCGAACCGACAGCCGGCCAATCGAGTTATGTTAGGTTGGTCATGTGACACCAATGCAGGAAGACGGTCGGCGTGGATGTGTGATCTGAATTTTTTAAATCTGAATTTTTTAAATCTGAATTTTTTAAATCTGAATTTTTGTATCTGAATTTTTTTTACTCTAAATTTATGAACATAGTTGAATTCAGAGACAAAAAAGATAATTAATTTCAGTGCAAAAAAAAATCAGATACTTAATTTCAGTACAAAAAAATTCAGGGCTAGAAATTCAGTGGCTTTTATAATTCAAAATCTGATGAGACAGATTTACTTCCATACTTTTCCAAATCCCCACTGGTTTATAATGGGAGACATTTCAAAGTGCTATAAGTTGAAAACAGTTGCAGATGTTGATATAATTACTATTGGTAATAGATAGGAAGTCACATATGGGCTTTCATTTGGTGCCATGAGCTTTGACCTTGAATGACCCTAAAAGGTCAAACGAATGTCAATTAATAGCTTTAAATATGCTGTTGGACTACAGGAGCCGTGGTCCTATTTTTTTTCTTGTTAAAATTAAACTCCAGACTGTTGGAAAAAAACGAAAGAAACACATATAGTTTTTGTCCTGATTGCTGTTGGATGTGTTTTGTCATTCATTGTCCACTGAATGACACAGTTGTTTTACATCAAAGTATAGATTATAGCTGAGGCAGTGTGAGTCACCTTTGTGGTAGACGGTTCAGTTTGATTTCATTTGTGTTGAATGGAAACAGCAAACAGAGTAAATGTGTGTGAATAAGACAGTACAAAGTGTAATCAGTCATGTCATATTTTTTCTCTTTTTTTCTAGTGTGTCTCCTCTTCACCTCATCTGCCCCTGCTGCAGGTCAGTCCAGTATCATGTGTTCAATTTCACTTCACACTAGGTCAAATATTGTAATATAACCTTCTATGTATGTGATGTTTTGCACCCGACAGGAGCTTACATCAGACTGGTTGGTTCTGGTTCTACTCGGTGCTCTGGTAGAGTTGAAGTCTACCACAGATTTACCTGGGGAACAGTCTGTGATGATGGGTGGGACTTAAATGATGCTCAGGTGGTTGTAGAGAGATGGACTGTGGGACAGCGGTGAGTGCCCCACACTCCGCCCTCTTTGGTCAAGGTTCTGAACCAACCTGGCTCGATGATGTGGCCTGTTCAGGAAGTGAGAGTTCTTTAACTGCATGTCAACACCCAGGATTTGGAACAGAAAACTGTGGACACGGTGAGGACGCTGGTGTCATATGTTCAGGTGAGACTTTTCCACGGTTACCCATAAAGTTGGAATATAATACTGTGACCTTTCCTCGTGAAATGTTTGTTCCAATGTGGTTGATTCTGAACAGATCAAGTGTAGCTGGGGCTCAGTATGTGATCACCACCTGCTTAAAGATGATTAGTGACTGTAAGAATAGGAACAAGAGGAATGTGTTTGAAAACAAAACTATTGCAACTTCTTAAATGATTTGTTTGAATTTACAGTGGTTTTTCCTTTAATAGGGTTCTTCTAGGGGTCACTGATGTCAGTGTGAAAGGGGGATAGTCATCACGTTCACACCAAGGATATCCGATAGCCTGAATAATGTCAGAAAAGATATTAGATATTTGTTTAATGAGCAACATGAACCAATTTAGAGTTTGACTGGTTGACTATTTCCTTAATAATCACCAAAGAAATTGATATTTCGACAGAAGCTTACCCAACCACTTGGAAAAAACACCCCCCTGGTGTCCAAATATGACATCATGTAAACTCAAGGTAGTGTCATGTAGAATAGAACAGGTAGAAAGTGGCTGTGAACTCAGTCTGAGCCCCATGGACCTGATGGTATCAGAAGAATGAACCCATTGAACCTTCAACTCCACCCAGTGACTGAAAATGAGCCCAGATGAACTCTGGATGGAAGAACATGGACATTTGGAAGAACATCAAGAGGAACCACATTTGATCTGAATCAGCTGGTTATTGATGAATTAGATAGAATGTGTATGAATGTTCGGTGGTGGTCGGAGGGGCTGTAGGTGCAGATTGGCAGCCACGCTTCCGTCAGTCATCCCCAGGGCAGCTGTGGATACAAATGTAGTTTACCACCACCAGGGGGAGAATCTGAGAGTGAATGAATACTGGATCCACTGTGCACTTTGAGTATGTGTTCATAGAAAAGCACTCTATAAATCTAATCCATTATCATTATTAATCCCCTAGGGGAAGTTCAGAATACAAAACACAAAATGCAAACACAGCCATACCACATCAACACTCAATAAATAAATAAATGCAGAGTATAAGTAGCTGTGAATAACTTAGATTAAAAAGAAGTAGTCTTAAAAGACAAGATGTGTTCTCGACCTATCACATAAAAATATAAAAGCATAAAAACATAGAGACCCACCCAAGAACAGAAGTGTTCCTGAACTTCTCCCTCCTATACACCCCCACCCAGCTGCTCCTCCTCTCATCTCCTCCCACCTCCCCTCCCACTTAGAGTTATACAGTCTTATTGCATGAGGGACAAATGACTTTGCATATCTAGTGGTGGAGCAGCTCAGTGAGCGCAGTCTGTGGCTGAAGGTGCTCCTCTGCTGCCTTAGGACACAGCACAGTGGGTGGTTGACATTATGCATGATTGCCCTCAATCTGGACAGGGTTCTCTGCTCTGTCGCCTCTTCTACGGAGTCCAGCTTCAGGCCCACCACAGAGCCCGCCTTCTTAATGATCTTATTCAGGCGCTGGATGTTCTTCTTGCTGCCACTACCCCCCCAGCAGGTCACAGCATGAAAAGCAACACTAGCTAGTACAGAGTCATAAAACCTCTGTAGTAGCTTAGTGCAGATGTGAAATGATGCCAGGCTGCGCAGGACGTAAAGCCTGCTCTGACTCTTTCTGTAGATATGGTCGGTGTTCACAGACCAGTCCAGTTTATTGTCTATTATCAGGCCAAGGTGTTTGTAGGAGGGCACCATTTCGACCGCCTCCCCCTCAGTGTAAACAGGGAGTGGGCTGAGGGGCTTGTGCCTGATGTCCAACATCATCTCCTTTGTTTTAGATATATTTAGGAGCAGCTGGTTCTTCTGGCACCACCCTACAAAGTCACTCACCAGTCTCCTGTATTCCTCCTCCTCATTCCCCTTGATACATGCCACAACTGCTGTGTCATCAGAGTACTTCTGCATATGGCAGTGTCCTGGGTTGTGTTGGAAATCGGTAGTATACAAGGTGAAGAGGATGGGGGACAACACAGTCCCTTGTAGAGCTCCTGTGCTGCTGGAAGTGGTGCTGGGTACACAGCCACCAATCCTGACAAATTGGGGTCTGTCAGTCAGGTAGTCTGTAATCCAGGTGATGAGGAGTGGGTCCACCTGCATCGTGGCTACTTTCTCCTGCAATAGAGGGGGCTGAATGGTGTTAAATGCGCTAGAAAAAAAAAAAAAAAAGGATCCTCACAGCACAGCCTCCCTCCTCAAGGTAGGAGTGAGTCCGATGGAGCAGGTACAGGACAGCATCCTCCACCCCTATCCCCTCCCTATATGCAAACTGGAGTGGGTCTAGAGTATGCTGCACCTGTGACCTCAGACGATGCAGTACCAGCCTCTCCATCGACTTCATCACCTGTGAGGTGAAAGCAATGGGACGAAAGTCATTGGAGTCCCTGGGATTTTCCGTCTTGGGAACAGGGATAATACAGGATGTCTTCCATGATGAGGGGTCCTTCCCAAGGTGCAGGCTAAGGTTGAAGACGTGCTGAGGGGGATCACTAAGCTCCTCAGCATATACTCTTAATAGCCTGGGGCATATTAGGTCAGGGCCAACTGCTTTCCTGGGGTTGAGCCTCCTCAATACCCCTCTCACCTGGTGCACAGTGATGGGGGGAAGGATGTGGGGCTGGTGACAGGAGGTAGTAGAGGTGGGCTGATGGGGGGGGGTCCTGCTGGGAGTGGAGGAGGAGAGAGGTCTGGTGGGCAGGGGGGGAGGGAGGGGGGATTGGGGACTGCTAACAGTTGGTGGACTGATGCAGCTGTGTTCAGTGTGGGTGCAGACGAGAGGGAGAAGGTAGGGACACCCGAGCTGAACTAGGGTACGTTTACACGGAAACACTCCGCAAAGATTTCTCCTTTGCGTTATAAAATCATTCCGCGTTAAGACGAAGCCGCTATGATAACGATCTGCGTTAACATGAGTCCGCGAGGACGGCTGAATACGCTGTAGTGTCCATGCCAGACCAGTAGCTGGCGATGTAGAGCTGTAGTGAAACTGGTGGTAAAACAGGCGCCTGCGCACAAACGATTTCCGGTTTAGACAGCCTTTAAATGAGGAGAAGAAGAAGAAAAAGAGGCGGACAACACTATTTACAAACAACAATGGCGAGTGGTCATACAAAGACGCAGGACTTCTTTGTCTGGACAGACGAGCTGAGCACAGTTAGCAGCACGTATGTTGTTCTGAAACTGGCCATTGTTGTTGTTCCTTCTTTTTCTGCAGCTTTATTGTGTCATAGAGGCTGGCAAACCAGCTTGGAGGCGCATTACCGCCACCAACTGGCCTGGAGTGGGTTAACTGGTGGTTCTTGGCTGCGCGCGCATGCGGTGACGTCATATTTTACCCCGGAACGCTCCGACTCGCGTTAACACGGAGCTGAAATGCGGAGCGTATCGATAACATTCCACCCTGGACCCTGGTATCAAAAGTTTCCGGATTCAGGCACTCTAGGCACCGTTTCCATGGTAACAGAAGGCTAATCCGCCATGAGATCTTCCCGGAGTTGACTGAATCCGACGCCGTGTAAACGGCCCCCTAGTTAAAAAAGGTATTCAGCTCATTTGCTCTCCTTACTTCCCTCCACCATTCCAACAGCAGTTTTTTTGCACCCAGTGATGGTTTTCATACCTTCCCACACCTTTCTGATGTTGTTCTGCCTCACCCTGCCCTCCAGTTTCTTTTTGTATGCCTCCCTGGCCTCCCTTAGGCATCTTTTCAGTTCTTTCTGTACTCTCCTTACCTCCTCCAGGTCTGCTTCCCTAAATGCTCTCTTTTTCCGGTTGAGGACTGCTTTACCTCTCCAGTGACCCAGGGCTTATTGTTGGCAAAACAGCACACATCCCTGACGGGCACAGCAATATCTGTGCAGAAATTGATGTAGTCGATCAGGCACTGCGCAGCCCCCTTAATGTCATCTCCATGAGGGTCAAGCAGCATGCTCCAGTCAGCGCTGCTGAAGCAGTCCCTGAGAGCCTCCTCAGCCTCTGGGGTCCACCTCCTGACGGTGTGTGTGGTGATGGGCTGCCCCCTTACCAGTGGTGTGTATCTGGGCTGCAAATGTCCAAAAAAACTGATGTTCAACTAAAGCGCTCCCATGTGGATGACTTATGCCACATTTCCACAATGTGGCACTGGCTCGACTTGACTCTGCTTGAGTTGAGTACCAAGTACTATTCCTTGAGTCTGTTTCCAGTACAAGATACTACTGACTTTAGAGTACCTGGTCTTCAAGCTCATGCTGAATCTCTTCATTAGCCATAAAGGACAGAAACTGTCTGAACCTCCTGGGCCAACCACGGTGTCGTTTTCGGGCTGCCATCATGGATTAGCCTACTGCAATATTTACTTTAAGCTTCAGTTTCATTTTTTAACATGGCAAGTCGCACATTAATGACACAATGACACAGAGACAATTCTGACCAGTCAGTGGTCTGCAGTGTTTACACGTCACATTTTAGTATCTCTTCACCCATTTTGGAACCTCTGCTGAGCAAGTACTAAAAAAATAGTACCAGGTTCCAGATTCCAGGTTCTTTTACGTATTGGAAACACAAAAAGGCCAAATCGAGTTGAGCCGGTACCATGTAGTGAAAACACAGCTTTATAAAACTGATAGAAGCTGAAGTCCACAGGGTTCTTTCACTAGGGTGGTTATCAAGGAGGTGAAATCCAACCACATCTGTCCAAGTTGCCGACAAAACACCAAGGAGATCCGACAGCAGTGGTCGGGGTAAAACTATAAATTCCCCAAAACTCCATTTCGGGGAAATAATAAACCAAACTAGTAAACGACTGTCTACACCATGGAATTTAGAATTCAGCTGAATTCAATTTTAAAGTTCAAACTACTACCCTAAGAGTTTGACTAATTAATAAATCTCTGTCCAAAAAACAAAGACAGACGTACACACAAGGGATATTTCATTGAGACAACATGATAGTTGTTTACAGAACAACCTATGTTTTTTCGTTTGATGTAAAAATTTAAGGCAGACCTTTCACTCATATTTTTAAGATGAAACAAGTTGTATTTTACAGTGTGTGTGTGTGTTTGTTTGTGTTTCATTGTAATGTGAGTTAATATTGGGAAAAAAATAGTGACCATTTCACTGATATTTATCATTTTTACTCCTCAGTGAACTCTAGACAAAGGGGTGGTGTAATTGTTTTGTCATCTGTCCATTCAACAACATCATTGCAGTAGCTGAAGAATGCGTTCAGATATCTGCACCACATTTAAACTGTGGATGCATCTGGGCATGAGCAGAAGAAGACTGAAAATAGGTGACCTATAGGACCGATAGGGCTGATAGGATCTATCGGCCCTATAGGTCCTGTAGATCCTATAGGACCGATAGGGCAGGAACTTTCAACAGAATCTTACACTATGTTTGGCCAAGGAGGATGAAACGTGCACAGCATGTTATGTTTAATTTAGACTGTACTTGTTTGTTTTAATCAAAGCCTTTCAACTTGTTTGTTAAACATGTGTTTTTTGTTCCTAAAGATCACATCAGACTGGTTGGTCCTGGTTCTACTCGGTGCTCTGGTAGAGTTGAGGTCTTTCACAGTGGTTCCTGGGGAACAGTCTGTGATGATGGGTGGGACTTAAATGATGCCCAGGTGGTTTGTAGACAGCTGAACTGTGGGACGGCGCTGAGTGCCCCAGGCTCCGCCCACTTTGGTCAAGGATCTAATCCAACCTGGCTCGATGATGTGGCCTGTTCAGGAAGGGAGAGTTCTCTGACTGAGTGCCAACACCCAGGATTTGGAACAGAAGACTGTGGACACAATGAGGATGCTGGGGTCATATGTTCAGGTGAGAGACTTTGGGTTGAAGTATTTTAAAATATTCAGAAAAGACAGAGTTGAGTCGAGTTGAGCTGGTCCCATGTAGCGGAAACAGCTTTATAAAACTGATAGAAGCTGAAGTCCATAGGGTTCTTCCACTTTGGTGGTTATCAAGCAGAAGAAATCCAACCACATCTGTCCAACTTATCGACAAAACACCAAGGAGATCCAACAGTGGTGGTCGGGGTAAAACCATTATTTCCCCAAAATGGAGTTTTGGGGAAATAATAATAATAAACGACTGTCTACACCATGGAATTTTAAATTCGGTTGAATTCAATTTTAAAGTTCAAACTACTACCCTAAGAGTTTGACTAATTAATAAATCTGTGTCCAAAAAACAAAGACAGACGTACACACAAGGGATATTTCGTTGAGACAACATGATAATTGTTTACAGAACAACCTATGTTTTTTCATTTGATGTAAAAATTTAAGGCAGACCTTTCACTCATATTTTTAAGATGAAACAAGTTGTATTTTATAGTCTGTGTGTGTTTGTGTGTGTTTCATTGTAATGTGAGTTAATATTGGGAAAAAATTAGTGACCATTTCACTGATATTTATCATTTTTACTCCTCAGTGAACTCTGGACACAGGGGTAGTGTAATTGTTTTGTCATCTGTCCATTCAACGACATCATTGCAGTAGCTGAAGAATGTGTTCAGATATCTGCACCACATTTAAACTGTGGATGCATCTGGGCATGAGCAGAAGAAGACTGAAAATAGGTGACCTATAGGACCGATAGGATCTATAGGTCCTATAGAATCTATAGGACCTATGGGACTGATAGGACTGATAGGTCCATAGGACCGATAGGACGGGAACTTTCAACAGAATCTTACACTAAATTTGGCCAAGGAGAATGAAAAGTGCATGTCATGTTCTGTTTAATTTTGGCTGTACCTGTTTGTTTTAATCAAAGCCCGTCAGAATGTTTGGTAAACGTGTTTTCTTTGCTCAGCTTCTCAGATCAGACTGGCTGGTTCTGGTTCTGGTTCTGGTTCTGGTTCTGGTCCTGGTCCTGGTTCTACTTGGTGCTCTGGTAGAGTTGAGGTCTTTCACAGTGGTTCCTGGGGAACAGTCTGTGATGATGGGTGGGACTTAAATGATGCTCAGGTGGTTTGTAGACAGCTGAACTGTGGGACGGCGCTGAGTGCCCCAGGCTCCGCCCACTTTGGTGAAGGTTCTGAACCAACCTGGCTCGATGATGTGGCCTGTTGTGGAAGGGAGAGTTCTTTAACTGCGTGTCGACACCCAGGATTTGGAAGAGAGGACTGTGTACACAAGGAGGACGCTGGTGTCATATGTTCAGGTGAGAGACTTTGGGTGGAAGTGTTTTAAAATATTCTGGAAGTTCCTTGTTTTATAGTTTTCAGACTTTTATCTTCTGTCATTGTTATTATTGGTGAATGTGTTGGAATTGTGAGTTAATACTGGAAAAAATGGTGATCTTTAATTTAGGCTGTACTTGTTTGTTTTAATCAAAGCCCTTTGAATTGCTTGTGAACTGTGTTTTTTGTTCCTACAGATCACATCAGACTGGTTGGTCCTGGTTCTACTCGGTGCTCTGGTAGAGTTGAGGTCTTTCACAGTGGTACCTGGGGAACAGTCTGTGATGATGGGTGGGACTTAAATGACGCTCAGGTGGTTTGTAGACAGCTGAACTGTGGGACGGCAGTGAGTGCCCCAGGCTCCGCCCTCTTTGGTCAAGGTTCTGAACCAACCTGGCTCGATGATGTGGCCTGTTCAGGAAGTGAGAGTTCTTTAACTGCATGTCGACACCCAGGATTTGGAACAGAAAACTGTGGACACAGTGAGGACGCTGGTGTCATATGTTCAGGTGAGACTTTTCCACGGTTGCCCATAAAGTTGGAATATAATACTGTGACCTTTCCTCATGAGATGTTTGTTCCAATGGGGTTGATTCTGAACAGATCAAGTGTAGCTGGGGCTCAGTATGTGATCACCACCTGCTTAAAGATGATTAGTGACTGTAAGAATAGGAACAAGAGGAATGTGTTTGAAAACAAAACTATTGCAACTTCTTAAATGATTTGTTTATATTTACAGTGGTTTTTCCTTTTTGGTTTCAGTGAGTCTCCCCAAACCCGGCATCTCTGTGAATCCTGCCAGAGAGGTCACCTGGGGTCAAAGCCTCAGCATCACTTGTTCAACTTCAGGGGAGTTTTTGGACGGAGCCTTCAGTCTGATGGCGTCCTCGGGCTCACGTCGAAACCCTCAGACATCGACTTCCAACTCGGCTACTTTCGACTTCCCTACGGTGACCTTTGACACTGACGGATCGTACCGGTGTCAGTATGAGAAGACCATTTCAAGTCAAACATTCAGGTCTCCCTTAAGTAACCCCATCACACTTCATGTTACTGGTAAGAAATACAGAAACAAAGAACTGCAGATCTTCCACATAGTGTTTGAGTCCATCCTGACTCTAACGTCAGCACACACTAGAGTTTGGTCATGACCTCCAGTACCACGACAGTTTGTCTCCAAACCCAGTTGTATTTATGGCTAAACCTAAACAGTTTACAACCCTGGTAGTTTCTCAGTGTCTGTCAAACTTTGACATGTGTCACAGAATGATCCACTGGAGGGTCCCTCTACATCAAACCTTGAACAAGTGTCATCATGGGACCATCTGGGACTATGTAGGACGTTTCTATTAGTTGTGTAGACAAAAATAGGAGGGATTTTAACAAAATATGACAGTAATGTGTCAGCGCCACAAACACCACCACCACCGTCCTGTCTGGAAAGGTTGAAGTGGAAGACCACTTTTGTGGACCTCAGGTACTGCAGTAGTTCTGGATTCAGTAGTGTGTGCAAATGGGGCAAAGTAAGAATAGTTATCAGTTATTAAACATCAATGGCAGATTTAAGGCCTCCACAGAGTCGAGCAGACTTGACTCCGCGGCGGTCTGTTCACACTCAAGGTGGACTCAATGCAGACGTCTGCTGGACACAAAGCTAAATTGTTTATGAGTGCGTGGACTCCATGTCACACAGTAGACTGCTCTGAGGGAAGTCTGTGCATCAGCCTGTTTTAAATGTGACACGTGAAATTGGTATGGTCCACTATGAAACCTCAAACATCTGTGGACAGTGTGCACGTACACTCAACTCTGTGGGAGCCTTTACTCACTGGTGCCCTAACATTTAGAACATAATAAATTCTATCTAAACTAGACTCCAGTCTAACCCTGAACACACACCTGTCTATTCAGCAGTATTTAGGTCTGTATATGGGCAGCAGTAGAAGGTCTGAACATCTGATTGAACAGATGAACTATAGGACTGAAAGGACTGAATATGAAACATGTTTGAAGGGAATCCCACACAGGGGTCAAAAATAGACCTAGGCCTGGACTGGATCCTGTTGGTTCTAATGTTCAATGAATTCTATGTCATATCTGAGTCCAACCGTATTAAACCAACACTGCTTTGGTTCATAAACTGGTCACATTAGTCAGGTTCAACTGGATTCATTTTATTAGTAGATGAGAATAAAAAGTAAAAAAAAAAAAAAAAGTTTTACATGATCTGAAGCATTTCTAATGTTCATTTTGCTTCACTTTGCTCCCTTGAACCCCCCCCACCCCACCCTCTGTCCATTTTTTGTATCAAATGCAAATGAAAGGATGTAGATACTGTTGAGAACATTACTTATGATAAGGTCAGATATTGTGACATATGAGCACATCTCTGTTATTATTCAGCCTGTTGGTAAGTGGGTAATTGACTTAATCTGGGTTTGAACCATGGTGATTTCTAAAACTCCAGTTCATTTCTGTGTTTCCTGTTTCTCCAGTGGATCTGCAGCAGCCCACCATCTCTGTGTCGTCTCCTGACGGAGGCCTGCTGTGGGTTCCTGAAGGTGCACAGGTCACCAGAGGTCACAGCTTGGTCATCACCTGTTCTGTCCACACCGTCTACCCTGGAGGACGCTTCATTCTCATCTTCTCAGACTCCAACGTCACCACCTCCGAGGCTGCGGTCAACAACTCCGCCTCCTTTGACTTTCCTGTAGTAGAGTGTGAACACCAGGGAAACTACAGCTGTGTGTACGAAGTGACGGGTTCCACACGCACATTCACATCTGCACCAACAGCAGCGCTTTATGTCAGCATCACATGTAAGTACAACAAAGGGAACGCTTATGCTGTCAACACCCAGTCTGGTCATATTTGAATTAATATTGTAACCCCATCACACAATTGCATTGGCATTTATTTCAGTTTAATATGACATTAAATACAGATACTGTTCAACAATGTAACAGCTGGTTTTCACAACCACATGGATTATAGTTGGTGTTAATAAATAGCTGTTGATAGATTACTGTTGGTTCAGTGTAACTAGTCCCATTGTCCACTACGAAGGACATTGAATAAATGTTGTATTCTGAAAGGGTTAAATATTATTGAGCTTTAGTAAAAACTAAACCAAACTGAAGTCCAGACTTTGATATTAAAGAAAAAAAAACTTGTTTGTTTGATTTTTTAACTACAGAAACATGATATCTGCAAAAAACTCAATGACTCACTACTTTTGGTGCCTTAACCCTTTCATGCATAGTGGTCACTCCAGTGGACAGATATTCTGCAGCTGTACTTTTGTATATTCATGGATTTTGTTGTTTTAGTTCCATATCAGCCAACACAATGGACACTTAGGCATCATCCCATACACTGACATTCATACCATTACTGTAACTTTGCTGTTCTTGATAAACCTGATCTAGAGTAACATGTTTGTGTGTAAGTCAGTTGTTGTTTTTAGTCTGTAATTAACAGTTTTTGTAAAAATTTGTGGGTTTTTTTGCATATTATCTTCATGAAGTGAGTAATGACTGGTATTAGAGTGTTAAAATGTGAGAAAACATCAGAGTAAGAGCATTAAAAATAAATGTCTGCTGAAGGTTCATACTGTCTTCCACATACAATTATTGTAGGTAATTCATTTATCAGACAAACTAGAAAGAGAGTAAACAAACAACTATCCCTGTCTGATAAATGAATTACCTAAAATAAGCATTCAAAATGTTTTTATTTCATAGTTGTCACACAATATATCAGTAAATACATGTTTCCCTGCTTCAAAAATTAAACTCACAGTGTCCAGCTGAGTGGACATTTTTGCAACTCCATGAAAAATAGGTTCATAAGAAAATTTTCTTTAGGCATGTTTTTTCATGCCTAAAGAGGAATAAAAATATTCAGGAAAAAAAATCTTGATTGAGGGTCTCATAATTCATGCATGAAAGGGTTAAAATGAGGAAGTTGGAATTCACTTCAACTGGATTCATTTTATTAATGGATGAGAATAAAAAGGGAAAAAAAAGAAATACAGTTTTACATGATTTGAAGCGTATCTAATGTTCATTTTGCTTCACTTTGCTCCCTTGGAACCACCCCACCCTCTGTCCATTTTTTGTATCAAATGCAAATGAAAGGATGTAGATACTGTTGAGAACATTACTTATGATAAGGTCAGATATTGTGACATATGAGCACATCTCTGTTATTATTCAGCCTGTTGGTAAGTGGGTAATTGACTTAATCTGGGTTTGAACCATGGTGATTTCTAAAACTCCAGTTCATTTCTGTGTTTCCTGTTTCTCCAGTGGATCTGCAGCAGCCCACCATCTCTGTGTCGTCTCCTGACGGAGGCCTGCTGTGGGTTCCTGAAGGTGCACAGGTCACCAGAGGTCACAGCTTGGTCATCACCTGTTCTGTCCACACTGTCTACCCTGGAGGACGCTTCATTGTCATCTTCTCAGACTCCAACGTCACCACCTCCGAGGCTGCGGTCAACAACTCCGCCTCCTTTGACTTTCCTGTAGTAGAGTACGAACACCAGGGAAACTACAGCTGTGTGTACGAAGTGACGGGTTCCACACGCACATTCACATCTGCACCAACAGCAGCGCTTTATGTCAGCATCACATGTAAGTACAACAAAGGAAACGCTTATGCTGGTCCAAGGTTCCAATAGTTTTGGATTTTTCATTCTAGTTTAGTTTATTTAGTTTAGACTTGTTTCTCTAATTCAGTTAGTTTGAATTTGTTTTTAGAGCAGGTTTTGCTAGTTTGGATTAGTTTTCATTTTCTACTAAATGATTAGTTTTAGTTTAGTTTTAGTTAGTGGTCTCTTTTCTCTTCTTCTCCGTCATATTCAAATAAATCCCAGACAGGACTCTGCTGCTTTCTCCCAACTTCAGTCTCTGTTGGCCCTTTCCCACCAAAAGGCCCAGGAACTTATTTACCAGGAACTTTCTGGGGTAAAAAAGTTCCTGGTAACTGCGTTTCCACCGCACCTGAAAGTTCAGGGTAATTTATTCAAATCAGGTTGATGATGTATGAGGAGCAGAACCAGAACCTGTAGTCCAGTTCATGTCCGTTCACAAACTGACCTCTAGTTCAATAAAATGACCCAGTACTTCAGTGGACAGTTTGGGTTTAACATTTAACTGGTTGTTGATTCACTTAATCCATGTGGAATACATTTGAAATGAAGTTAACCATCATTACAGATCCTTAATTTGTATTTAAAAATGGTAGAACATGTATTTTCAACTTCTCATTCCTTAAACTAAATCACATCTAACTTTCAGTGTGATGGATGGTTCTATTTCATTTCTATTGTTTTACAGATTTAGTCCAGGTTCAACCCTAAGTCAGACAGATTTACTCAAATGCCTGCATTTAATTCAACTGCATATTACCGATAAAAGTACTTCTACTCTACTTATATTTTGATGCCTTGTAAATGAACAGACAGTATTAGGGTAGATTTTTTTTTTAATTAAAATTTAAACAAAACAAAGGTGCCTTGAGATTAAAAGGGAAATAAACATGTGTGAGAGGTTCAGGCTGTTGGACCAGGGTCTGGTCCTGCTGGTCCAGGACAGCTGGTCTGGAACTCCATGGTCCCAGTCCCTGTTTCGCTTTCCTACAGGAAAAGTAATAAAAATGTTAAAATGAATAACAGAACACATGATGACAGATTACTTCTACTATGTTGTGTGATGTGACCTGTCTGACCTGGGCCGTTGTAAACAGCAGTAGACGATGGACCAGGACACAAACGAGCCACAGGTTCAGAAAAGGAGGCGAGTCCGTCTGGTCCAGTTCAGGTGGAAATCACAAACATACAGAATAAATCAGTGTTCAGCTCACAGCGACAACATGAATCCATCCAGTTCTGATTTAGGTTTAGTGTCAGACTGTTGACCAGTTAGCATTAGCATTAGGCTAACTGGACTTCACTTCTGACTAAACAGCTGATGCCTCTGACTACTGTTACAGTATGAACCAACTAAACAGGGAATATTTCTGTCATATTCAGACCATTGGTTTGTTCGACAGTCAGATCCACTGTGACTGTTGTGGTCCTTTAGTTTCTTTTAATCCTGCATCAGTTTCTTCTTCTTTTCTGGTGTTTCTTTAGGCTTGTGTCTTATATTTGGCTCTGACAGCTTTTACTTGAACCTCGCTCGTTTCGTGTCGGTGATTCAAAGTCCGTCCACTTGTTGTAGCTTCTCTTTCGGTCCATTTTCCGAATTATCAAAATCCAAAGCTTGTGGAAATTAAATGAGTTAAATATTGGTGGTGAACAGAATGTGGAAATGCTGTCAGTCTAGTCCACCACTCAGTGTTCTCCAGCACACAGCCCCGCCCCTTAAAGTTCCTGGTAATCGGAACAGTACTACCTCTATACCAGGAGCTTCTTCAGGGTAAATTCGGGGCCGGGGGAAAGTCATTTACTCGGGTAATTTTTGGTGGAAATGCACCAGGAACTTTGAAATTTCAAGGTAATACAGAAAGTTCCTGTAGAAGTTCCTGCGGTGGGAAAGGGCCTCATGTTTCCAGGTAGAGTGGGGACCAGAAGATGACTGGAAACCACAAGTGAACACAAGTGACGGACCAAAAAGTGTTGTATGATGCGGCTAGCTAAAATTGCTAGAATGAAATAAATCACTTTCGTATCAATCCGACACTGACAAAGACGAAAACAAACACAATTTTATCCATAATTTTTATACGTTTTAGTTTTGTAAACACACAATACAGTTTCAGTTAGTTATCGTTTTTAGCTTACCGGCCGACAGGCCGTAAGCTGTTGTCATCATACGTCGTATGTCGTCCGTTACAAAACTTTCAATCGTCTTCTTCTCCGAAACTACAATTCCGGTTGACTTCAAACTTGGTATACAGCTTCTTTATGATGATGTCAACAAAAGTTAGTGAAATTATTTGGATCTGGATCTGATTCTGGATTTGGTGCCACTTTGAAAAATGTCCCCATTATCAGAGATAGGAAGTGGATGGATGCAATAACTCAGTAAATCTAAATGATCTCCAGTGTAAATGTCTCCAGTCCAGCCCTGATGGGGAGATGACCCAAACATAATGTCCACATGCTGATCAGGATCTTCTTCTGGATCTGGAACTGACGCAAAATTTAACATGGGCTGTTATGGGGAAAACATTTCAGTCATCTTTTTCTCCCAAACTCCAGTTCTGATCGACTTCAAACTTGGTATACAGCTTCTGTATGATGATGTCAACACAAGGGATTGAAATTATTACAATCCAGATCTGATTCTGGGTTTGGTGCGACTTTGAAAAATGTTCCCATTCTAACAGATAGGAAGTGGATTGATCCAATAAATCAGTATCAATGATATCAAGTGTGAATTTGGATTTTTTACAGATCTGATTGAATATGAGCAAAGCATGGACTATTTCTGTAATAGAATAAATACACAGAACTGGGGGAGAATAAATGGATCTGGATACATTTACCAAAGCTTTGAATTTGGCCGGTAAGATACAGGGACACTGGTCCAATTTTTATTTATTTCAGTTAACGAAAATGTTTTTTTCAATTCTAGTTTTTGTCATTTCATTAGTTTTCATTAACAATAATAACCTTGGTCTGGTCACATTTGAATTAATATTTTAACCCCATCACACAATTGCATTTGCAGTTATTTCAATTTAATATGAAATTAAATAAAGATACTATTCAACAATGTAACAGCTGGTTTTCACAACCACATGGATCATAGTTGGTGTTGATAAATAGCTGTTGACAGATTACTGTTAAGTGTAACTAGTCCCAATGTCCACTACGAAGGGCATTGAGTAAATGTTGTATTTTAAAAGGGTTAAATCAAAGGAGTAGGTTTGATCCTGACATTGCTGCGGACACAAAAGTGCTCCAAGGCAGCACTCCTGAAAGTTGATGTTTTTTTGTATTTGCAATCATAATTTCACGTCATGTAGAGCTGATCAAACAAGCAAACAAACAATCATAGTCAGTGGTTGTAGCCATTTTGGCACCCTAGGCCAGATATGAATTTGGTGTGTGTCCCCCCTCCCCGAAAACAAAACACACACATGCACACAAACACATAAAAGGGGGGGGGGGGGGGGGGGGGGTCGGGCGGGCATGAAGAGGAGATACATGAAGCATGAGAGGAGATGCACAAAGCAGCCAGCAGTAAACCACATAGAAACATATATAAAAGAGCCAACCAGCAGTAAACCATATAGAAACATATATAAAAGAGCCAACCAGCAGTAAACCATATAGAAACATAAATAAATCAGATAGAAACATATAGAAACCAGCTAACTAACAGTAAACCAGACAGAAACATTTATAAACCAGTTCCTCATCAGTAAACCACACCTTAGCAGATATCTCATCTCTTAATCATCTCCAGTTCCATTATTAGCCAACTTTGCTTCATTTCAGTTCAGCTAGCTGTTGCTAGTACCATAAAACGTTCTTTAACATTATAAAAGGTTCCATACCTCTGTAATTGGATTATTTTTTGCCTCCTCTTTTCTCCTCTTCTAAACTGTGCAGTTCAGGCCTTGGAAGACCTTTTCATGCTGATAAACTCTCCACCCTTTACCTGGATGTTTAGTTCTACACCTGTCTGACTGTCATTCAGCTCCACTCTGTCTCTGTCACTTCTGCACATGCTCAGTGAGCACTGGTTTAGGAGAGCTCACCTGAGAAATTACAGTGGGGATGTTGGGGTTTTTTTTCCCTCTCATTTCTTTATTTTTAAGACAATTAATGATAAATTATCGTGTTATCAGTTATCAGCCTATGCCATGAACCAGCCCTGCATGCACGGATACACATACACACACATGCAGGGCAAACACACACATGTACAAAGGTAAATGACACCTCTGATATTCAAACACACACATGTACAAAGGTAAATGACACCTCTGATATTCAAACACACACATGTACAAAGGTAAATGACACCTCTGATATTCAAACACACACATGTACAAAGGTAAATGACACCTCTGATATTCAAATCTGTCTAGCTGATGTGACCCAGGCAGAACAAAATGCATGCATGTTGACAACTTAC
Source organism: Sphaeramia orbicularis (assembly GCF_902148855.1). NCBI lineage: Eukaryota > Metazoa > Chordata > Actinopteri > Kurtiformes > Apogonidae > Sphaeramia > Sphaeramia orbicularis. The sequence continues at coordinate 595,654 of NC_043979.1, read as the reverse complement.
ACTAAGCGGTTGGAGATACGAACTGCCTCCTGTCTGGTTGAACTTTTTTATTTTTTTCTTGTCCTGTCTAACTAGCGGATAACTGTAGCTTTTACACGTAGATGGAGTAACAGAAGGGGGCGGGCAATCACATGTACGATAGAAAAACTGCAGAGTCAATTGGACAGTGATGATTAGGTTAGAGGCGGGACTTCTAGCAGAGAACAACTATTAACCCTTTGTGTGCCATAATCATTGACTAAACACTACGGACAGCGGTTGGACTGGTAGGGACAACACAGTAGTGGCTGGATATTGGTAGGGACGAGCCCCTAGCGTCCCTACGTAATTCTACACCCCTGGGTTAAATATTATTGAGCTTTTGAAAAAACCTTACCAAACTGAAGTCCAGACTTTGATATTAAAGAAAAAAAACTTCTTTGTTTTTTTTTTTTTAACAACAGAGACATGATATCTGCAAATAAAATCAATGACTCACTGCTTTTGGTTTCTTAAAATGAGGAAGTTGGAATTCACTCCATTTTGAAACAACAGTCATATGATGTGTCGGCCACAATCCCACAGATGGGGCATCAAAAGAATGTCCAGGATTAGCTCTTAAAGGGAAAGCAGGAGTGAAATAGATTCTCTAAATTTTGCTTGATGTAGTGGTCTCAGACTCGTGTTCCCAATGAGGACAATAAGGGCATTGCTGGGTCTTGGGAGGATATGGCAGCTGGTTCACAGTAAGAGGGCACTTCCTCAGTTTTAACATTTAAAATCAGATTTTTAAAAACTGTTAAAAAAAAAAAAAAAAAAAATGTGCAGGCAGTGACTAAGGCACAATAACTTCTTTTATTTTGGATGAAGTCTCCCCAAAGCGCACCACAGATCCACCAAGGTCCACCAAGGTCCCACATGTTTCCTGTTTAGTGTCTAAATAAAGTCATCTGCCTGAAGCCTGTACTTATATGAACATGTCGATGCTTGTTTTATTTTTTGGATACAGTATATTATGGTTGTAATTAGGGCTGGGCAAGTTAATGTGTTATTACTGCATTAACACATTCATTAAATAACGCCTACAGTTTTTTTTTTTCTCTCCCGTTAATGCCGTTTTATTCTAACTCCTATTCTTCTGCTTGTGTGCGTGTAGCGATTAGCTCAGCAGATAGACAACAGGTTTACCAAGAAAAGACGGACGCCCAAAACTTGTGTCCAACTCTGTTCCTGTAGACTCACTGTAAAACTGACACATACAAACTAAATCTGTCTGAGTTCTGTTCACTGCCTTAGTACATTTACATGGCATTATACATTTAAATGAATGGGAAAAAGACCGCTAGCTCAGTGCTAACTTGAATGGGAAAACCCATAGACATGCTAACAATTAGCATTTACAGATTAACTTAAGATTTACAACATCTTTTTATCCAACAACAAAGGTTCACATCAGAGATATTTGATACTATTCATTCTGACAACAACTGAACAGAAAATACTCACAGGCAAACGTTTACCTGTCCATACAAACAGAGTGAAAGAAACGTGTCTGTTAGTTCCTTCTTATGTCTGAACTGACTACGGGAACACTGCAAGGACAAAACATACGTTAGTGACACTTATTCCCACCACTAGAGGGCCGCCTTTGTTTACTTTGAACAACTGAACATCACATGTTCTTTTTCAGTGCGTTGCTCTGGCTCTGTGAACACTCGTTGGTAAACTATGGGGTCACAGGAACAGGGGGATGTTGTTGTTTTTTTTTGGAACAGGGGGATGTGGATCAGGGTTGGTTTGACAGTCAGCATCATCATGTGTTTCAACCAATGACAGCATTTGGGGTGGGCTTAAGACTCCTGTCAATCACTCACAACCAGAAATAAACTGGTGTGGACATAAACATGGAGAACAGTACTGGTCTGTTCCATGGACGTTTTCATTTTAAATGTCTTCAGGTGGTGGTGGTGGTGGTGGTGGTGGTGGTGGGGGGCACTGTAATGTGGAATTATTTTATATCACTGGAGTACTTCCAGTCTGAAATACCCTTACACGCTGTTGATTCCCCCCCCATATAACTATGCGATTAATCATGATTATTCACAGAAATCCTTGCGATTAAGAATTTCAATTGTTGCCCAGCACTAGTTGGAATAGACTGCTGTGTTAAAGCTGTATGCAGATGATGCAGTTGTGTATATTATGTATATATTTACTCTTGTGTTTTTTCTCCCAGTTCCTTCGTCGCTGCTGGTCCTTCCACTCGTTGCTGGGGGTTTACTGCTGTTCCTGCTGGTCTTCGTGGTGATCTTTGTGATCCGAAGGAGACGATCCCATTCCGGACCCACCGGAGCCCACCTTCAAACTCAGAGTCTGTGCTCACTTTGAAACACTGATATTCTTCAGCAGTTGGAAGAAACCTGCACATTATGTTCTCGATATTCAGTAATAATAATAATAATAATAATAATAATAATAATAGTAATAATAATAATAATAATATTCTGTTGTGATTGTTGTGTTTCAGTGTTTTACCGAGTAGGAAACACCTACAGTGATAAGGAGGACGACGGGGAAGAGGACTCCATCAGTGTTGATGCAGTTTATACCAACAAGAAGCTAAAGGAGTCCGCAGGAAACACAGAAGAAGAGAGGGAGTGTGAGGATGAGGATGGTGAGGAAGCACAGACTGATGGGAAATGCATGAAGTCCAAAGGGGGACGCCAAGGAGAGGGTGAAAGAGTCGACTATGCACAGCTAACCCAGCCAGTGTCTGAACAACAAGAAAATGTTTATGAGAACTACCAGAAATCTGATCATCTGTAGATTCGTTAAACTGCACATGAAGAGGTTTTTACACTTTACATGTGGGTGTTTTCTGTGAAACTGGACCTAAAAACAGGACAGAGGGTTCAACATTTAAACCAGATGTAGACCAATGCTCTGAAGCAGGTTTGGGTGGATTTAAAAATAAATATTTACTGAGATAAAAGAGAAACTGTTTTCAGATAAAACACATTTTTATATATTTTTTTTTCATACATAAATCCACATGTAACATGGTCGAAAGGACACGAAAATTACACGCTATTATTATTTTTAGATATCTCTTCATTCTGTCACAGGTGCATTTTGGGAATTGAAGTAAATATTCAAGGCAGAGTGTTTGACAAAATGACGCTGTTGTAAAATCACTGGTGATTTATTTGTGTTTAAATCAGGGCTGTCAAACTCCTGTTAGTTCAGTTCCACATCCAGCCCAACATGACCTGCAGTGGGCCGGATCATTAAAAGAACAACGTAATAATCCATAAATAATATCAACTCCAAAATTTGTATGTCGAATTTCTATGTTTTAGAGTAATGAAAGTAAAATTATATGATCAAAATTTTTACATCTACAAACTATCCTTTAAAAAAATGTGAAAAAAACATGAACAACCATGAGCAAAATGATGGTTATTAAGAAAAACAAGTGCAGTTTTAATAATTTATGCCATTATTCGGCCTCAGCTTCTCATTTTCACGTTTGTTACAATGTACAGATCACAGTGGATCTACAAATACACAAAACATTTAATAACACATGGAATATTGGTACAGTTACTCTGAATTCTCTGAAGACATTTCATTTGTTCAGGTTTTTCACATTTTTTGTAAAAGGGTAGTCTGTAAATATTAACATTTTTGTGTAATTTTCCTTTTTTTTACACTAAAACAAAGAGAAAAATTTGTGGTTTTCATTACTTATAGTTAATTGTGATAATATTTTACTGGTTCTGATCCAGTTTAGATGGAATTGACCTAAAATTATTTTGACATCCTTAATTGTTAATATCTTCAGTGTAATTTTTGCATTTCACAAATTCATCCCGTGGGCTGAATCGGACCCTTTGGCGGGCTGAATTTGGCCCCCGGGCTGCATGTTTGACACCCCTAGTTTAAATGTTCAGGTTCTGTATGTAACACCAGTGGACACGATGGGTTCCACACCAAACCTGTAATGAGACTCAGACTGATGACAAACCCACATGTGTGGATTAGAAAAACCACTAGGATCCACACATTGAACAGTGTCTGTATTTAGAGCAGGGCTGTCAAACTCATCCCAGTTCAGTTCCATATTCAGCTTAATTTGATCTGAAGTGGGCCGAACCAGAAAAATAACAGAATAATATATAATGACAACTCCAAATTTTTGTCTTTGTTTTAGTGTAAAAAAAACGCATTAAATTATGAAAATACTTACTGTTATAAACTATCCCCCCAAAAAAACCCTGAAAAAACTGAAATTTAAATAAAAAAATGTAAGAAAATTTAGTGCAATTTTAACTATTATTTCTCCACTTCTCATTAGTCCATGTGCATTCTGGATCAGATCTACAAAGACACTAAACACTGAGGAACAGGAAGAAAAAATATTAAAATTGTGCTTCATTTTCTTTAGACATTTCGGGTAATTCACATTTTATTGGTACAGGAGAGTTTGTAAATGTAAATATTTTTCATAATTTAATGTTATTTTTTGCACTAAAAGAAAAAATTTAAGTTAATTCTAGATTTTTTTTTTTTTTTTTGGCTTAATTCAAGATTTTTTTTGCTTAATTGAAGGGGGGGGGTTGGCTTAATTGAAGATTTTTTTTTTTAACTTAATTGAAGATTTTGTTTTTTTTTTTTTGCTTAATTCAAGATTTTTTTGCTAAATTTGAGAATTTGTTTTGCCTTAATTGAAGAGGTTGTTTTACTTAATTGAAGATTTTTTTTTTTTTTTTGGCTTAATCAAGATTTTTTTTTTTTTTTACTTAATTAAAGATTTTTTTTTTTTTTTTTTTGGCTTAATTCAACATTTTTTCCTTAATTCAAGCTAATTTTTTTTTGCTTAATTCAATTCAAGACTGTGGAATTTTTGCACTTGGCAAAAACATCCCAGGGGCCGAACTGGACCCTTTGGCGGGCTGCATTTGGCCCCCGGGCCACATGTTTGACAGCCCTGCTTTAGAGTGTATAGAAGAGCATTTACACACGTTTACACATCTAATGCACTGACACTGAGGGACATTTAACCCTTTCATGTTTGAATTATGAGAACCTTAATGGGTCCAAACACAGTCATGTCCCGTCAGAGTGAATTTAAATTGATTTCCATTCCAACGTTTATTTCCATATACAGTAGCTCCTTGTTTTGGATAATCCCTTATGGTCCAACTAAAGCAAAAATGAACTTAAAAAGAAAAATGTGGGTCAAATAGTCCCTAAAATGTCCCGTTAGAGAGATTTTGAATACTGTTTTTTTTTTTTTTACCTCAATCAAGTTATTTTTCCAGTGTTTTTATTCTTCTTTAGGCCTGAAAAAAAAACAATGCAATTGAAAACATTTTTGTTAACCTTTTTTTCATGGAATTGCAAAAAAAGTCCACTCAGCTGGACACCATGTGTTTAGTTTTTGAAGAACAGAAACATGTATTTACTGATACACTGAGTGAAAAGTATGAAATCAATTATTTTAATGCAGTTAATCTGATGTTTTGTCACATTTGAACATACTGTAATATTAGTTATTATTCACTTTATGGAGATAAGGTGCAAAAACAAAACACCTTTTTGTTTAAGAAAAATGGTTAATTACCGTCTGTTGACAATAACAAGCAATTGATTTCCACTCAAACATGTTAGTGCAGATCAGGTTTAATCTAGAACAGTACAGTTACAGTAACAGTCTGAATGTCAGAGTATTATTATGGGATGGTGCATTAGTGTCCACTGTGTCGGCTGATCTGGAACTAAAACAACAAAACCCACGAATATAGAAGAGAACAGCTGGAGAAGAACTGACCACTGGAGTGACCACTGTGCATGAAAGGGTTAATGTCCATATTTGGGTCCTATTTTTGGACCCAATATTTGATTATAAATTCATTAATTATGGGATGGCTCATTTCTCTGAGGTCATCATTAGGTCCATCCTGGGGTTAAATCTGTCCACATTTACCTTTTATTATTGGGTCTAAACAGATGGAACAGTGAAGATACTAAAACTAGAAAAGCACTCAGAGCGCAGACCTCCGCAGAGGCAGAGAAGTGTTGCCCCCCCCACCCCACCCCCCAATGCCACCAAAATGTAATCATTTGTTCCTTGTGCCAGTATCAACATTTCCTGAAATTTTCATCCAAATCCATCCGTAACTTTTTCAGTTATCTTACACACACACACACACACACACACACACACACACACACACACACACACACACACACACACACAGACAAACCACCGTCGGCATAAACAGGACCTCTTTGGTGGAGGAAATGAACCCAGTTTCACAGAAGAACCCAGATGTAGACGTGTTTGAACTGAACTATGGTTTGTTTCCCTTCGATGCATTTAGACGTGACGAACACATGACCCACATTGACTTTTAGAGCAGAGCCACCACAGCCCAAACATCTGGAAGAGATGCAGTTCCTCTGGGGTAGACCCTGATCCAGGTGGGTCTGACCTGAGGACCAGGGGAGGTCCACAAAGGAGCACAGGAGTTCCTCTGGTGGGATCTGCATTTCATTTTATGAAGCAGGAGAACATCTGAGCTGTATGTGCTTTGCTGGCTTGTTTGTAGTATTTTGCAGTATATATGAAAGCTAAGTGGACAGAGCGGTGCTTCTCATGAGCCCTTAAACATCGGCTCTAAATGTTAGCTAGCTAATGCTTTGAACATATGCAAACCTGACATGAAGCTAACGTTTCCATGTACATGTATGTAAGCTAACGGTGTGAGTGTCAGGTGTTAATGGATGCTGTCTGCCAGTCCTTCTGCTAGAACACACTGGAGCTGCATGGGCCTGAACACAGTTCTACTGTGTTAACATTCCTTCTGTATCACATAGCAACTGATGCAAGATGAAAAATAAAAGCTTTTCTTTGAAACTAAAAAATACTACTATTTTTCTGACAATATCATTAACTGTAATCAGGGGTGAGTCTGGGGGGGGCAGAGGACCCAGGGTGGTACCCTAACAGACAAGAGGAACGTCACAGACTTGTACATTTAACATAATTTTGTTCCATCACTCCAGCATTAATGAAAGAAAAGCAGAAGAGTTTTTGCATTAGAGAAACTGACGAAACCATCAAATCTGATCTGAGTGTTTTTAAATGATCCACAGCAAAAGAAGGTCAAGGTCAAGGTTCCTTTATTTATACCTGTAGGTAGATTTGTTTTGCAGTCTAGGTGATTGCCTTGGCATTACAACAACACATACACTGAACATGTAAGACAGGCACCTGATCACGCTTACAGACAGGACAAAAGGACAGGACAAAAAGTGCTCAGTGTTCCACCATTCATCTGTATGGCAGCATGGAGAAGAACAGATTAGAATGAGAAAAGAAATAAAACTGAACTTTAACATCTGAAGGAGGACAAATGATTTAGATACAGCAGCTCCTCAACACACACACACACACACACACACACACACACATATATAGATCCCTCTCTCTCTTTCTGCCCCCCCCCCCCCCCTTTGTTAAATGGTGGGTCAGTTGTCTCTAAATAGTGAATCTGGTTTTAACTCCACCTACTGGTCAAACATTATTATTATTCTGGACTAAAAACACCTGAAGTCCACAAGTCCACCAGAGGAAACATGTAGGACAAACCAACACCAGTTCAAAACATATGTATTATTATTATTATTATTATTATTATTATTATTATTATTATTATTATTATTGAATTAGTCACAGTTTTTACTCTGGGATACAAACACCACATTCATCAAACTCAGAGTCATTTCCAGCTCATTTGAGTATTCGTCACATACTTTCATTCATTTCCGTCTTATTTGCTGGACTTCATTTGTCTGTAACACCCACAGGTGCCAGTAGGAGTCCCCCAGGGCCCTGAATGAAGCTTCAGCTGTGGACCACTGTTTGACACAAAGGTCCAAAAGGCTCTGAGCTTCCAAAAGCCTGTGTTGGCCATGACTAAAGGAAAGAGGAGGGATTAAAAACAGACCAATAAATAACAGAAACAGACTGAAACAGAGGATAGGGCTGTTTTTAAGAAATACTTTTAAATTATATTAAAAAGTTTGCAGGCATTTTTCTTTTTTAAGACACTCAGGGTTTTGTTTTTAAATATTTGCATTTGTGTTTATGGAATTTAACAAGAATGAGAATATATGTGGTCAGACAGTCCTCGTCCTTACTGTCTGTGATCAGTCCCAGAATGAGTTTTTTTTATGCTTTTATTCAAATTCAATCCAACTTTATTTGTAAAGCACTTTAAAACAACTGCAGTGGACCAAAGTGCTGTACAGAAGAATAAATCAAACCAAAATAAAAGAATAAAATAGAGGATAGATTAAAAAACAAAACAAAAAAAAAACATAAAAAGCCATACGATTAAAAACAACAAAAAATAGGAACAATTAAACAATACCTACGATGGTGAATTAGGGCCACATACGAAAATAAAAACACTCGAAATAGTACAACTTTATTCACGTTAAATAATGAGTTTTTTAAACCATGACTTTATTCTCGAAATGTTATGACTTTGTTCTCGTAGTGACAAAAAAAAAGACTTTTTTTTTTTCAGACTGAGCAACAACAAACTTATCTGAACAGTATTTATAAAGAACATTATAAAAATAAGATAAACATCAAAATAAAGTCAGAGGTCTAATCAGGAATCAATACATTCAAATTTTCAAAAACAATCAAGGCTTGTTTGGTTTTTACATGTTTCAGTGTTTTTTGTTTTTTTTAAGTTTGTTATTTCATTTACAGGGTGGGGAAGCAAAATGTACAATATTTTGAGGCAGGGATTGAAAGACAGTGTATGACCAATTAGTTTATTGAAAGTCATGAGAATTTATTTGCCACAAGAAAATGTCCATAATAGAAAATGGTTTTATTCTATGTGTCCTCCTTCTTTCTCAATAACTGCCTTCACACGCTTCCTGAAACTTGCGCAAGTGTTCCTCAAATATTGGGGTGACAACTTCTCCCATTCTTCTTTACTAGTATCTTCCAGACTTTCTGGTAATAGTTTTGCTCATAGTCATTCTCTTCTTTCCATTATAAACAGTCTTTATGGACACTCCAACTATTTCTGAAATCTCCTTTGGTGTGACGAGTGCATTCAGCAAATCACACACTCTTTGACGTTTGCTTTCCTGATTACTCATATGGGCAAAAGTTTGTGAAAAGGTATGGATAATAGTGTTAGGTATGATTATGACATCAGTATATGTTTGGGTTCAAAACAACTGACGTAGTGTCTGCTGAGAAAAAACAACTAAATGTTCAGTGTACATTTGGCTTCCCCACCCTGTATATAACTTCAGAACAGTGGGTGGTTCTTCATAAATCTACATCTGTGTATAAATTGTTTAGCCATAATAATTTAAGTGTTGTACATAATTTCTCATTTTTTGTTTTTCATTATAACTCTGAATTCAATGTCTTTATCCTCCAGTTTGGACTGAGTGTCCTTCTCAGATGTCCAGTCTTGAAATGCCGCCCAAAATGTCCTGGTGTATGAGCAGTTAAAAAATAAATGTTCTAAAGATCTAAAGATTTTTCTCCCATAAAATTAATATCATCATAAAGAGTGATGAGATCCTGGGTATTGGTGGTTGAAGGTGATGTCAGATGGAGCGGAGTTCAACTTCTGGAGGTTTAGAGAGTTGGACCAGATCAATAAACGGAACCAGAAGACGGATCCAACTAGGAATCGAACAGACAACTGTGTATGAGGAAGTCTAGGACAGAACGGACACACAGCTTTAATATTTAGGGACCGAGCCGAAAGGTCAGGCCCTCTCACACAGTGAGAGGCCTTGCCTGCAAGCAAGGCCCTATTGTTATTCGTTCGTTTTTATATTATTATTATTATTTTTCCGTGACACTTTAAACTGGAATTTGCCCCCCTAAACATGCTCAAAAACTCACCAAATTTGGCTCACCAAAATCACCAAAATTTGGCACACATGTCAGGCCTGGCGAAACATTTGATAAAATGAAAAAATTAACCCCGTAGGTGCCAAAATGAGCTCACTAGCGCCACCTATGTGAAAAAAATTGCAACAGCCCTAGTGGCCAGTAGGAATGTCATAGAGACATGGAACCAGTGCCAAAATGTTTGTTGGATGATGCTCTACAAATCATCCGCTGACACTTATGACCTAACTCAAACAGGAAATTCGCAATATGCCTTTCAAAATAAAATTTCTAAAACTAACTCCGATGACACTGTTTGTTGTATTGACTTCTAAATAGCACCAAAACATAGATTTAAACCTCTTGAAAAAAGTGGTCTTGTGCTTTTTCCGGAACTGTCTTAGTTTTTTTTTTAGAACCCCACAAAGTTGCGATGTTTGGAACTCATTTTTCACTTTGGAGTTTTTCCCCACATGTGACATATCTACGCGTTCACGGGACACAGCACAACGCTCACATGCAAAAATTTTTGAGATACGATGTATGGTCATTGATTTAAAGCAATTTGTTTCTTTTCAGACTTTTTCCACTTTACACTGCCATTTGACCCCCTTAACATGCTCCAAAACTCACCAAATTTGCCATGTATGTCATGGCTGGTGAGTACTTTCATACAATATCAAATTTAACCCCTTGGGTGCCAAAATGGACTCTGTAGCGCCACCTATGTACTAAAAAACACACAAAATCGGCCCTAGCGGCCAGTAGGAATGTCACAGAAACATGAAACAAATGCCAAAATGTTGGTTTGATTGAGCCGACAAATCATACACTGACACTCATGAGCTAACTCCAACAGGAAGTTGGCAGTCTGCCTTTGAAAGTTACTCTACATTTCTGCAATTACTGCTTATTCTTTTCAGACTTCTGACACAAAAAGTTATACCTCATTAAATTCCCACGAGTCTGCAGAATCCAAAAGTGAAAGAATTTTTCAGATACGACCTACGGTTATGGAATTATGGCGATTTTTTCAAGACTATGTTTAATTTCACTTTTCACAATGACAAAGTCTGTATAAAACTCTTCCTGGTGCAGACTTGGTTGTGTCTGTCTATAGTGCAGTGGTTCATGTAGCTGCCTATGGAACAAAACAACTTTGGTTCAAGTCCCAAACAATCCAAAATTTTTTTTTGTTTTATTTTAAAACAGGTTTTACTGCATTGTATTGTGGATATTTGACATTTTGCACACATTACAAACTACACATAGTACATTTTTTCAAAATAAAACGCCTATTAAAAAAATTAAATAATGTCTATTCCATAACTTCTTTTCATTTTTATGACCAAACACTCAACTGTTTGTACAATGTTTCTTCATTCAAAAGTACTCTTTCTCACAGACACACATGCTCACACAATAGGGTTTTTCCAAAATAAAAGCCTTAAATGTGAGAAATCATCACTTTCATGCTCAATTATTCACACAATTTCAATTCATTTTTCAAACTGATTCTTTCTCTCACATTAAAAACAAATGCACATACACACAGTTCGGTTTCCAAATTAAAAGTCTCATTTTAAAGGTGATGGTGGTTTCAGCAGAGGGTCACTGGTGTTCTGTACAGATGTAAGGAGGACAGACACTAAAGGATGGGAACTGGTATGGGGACGGAGAGGTGTGAGTGGAGCTGAGGTGTGGACGGTCACGGGAGGCGGATCGCGGGGGAGGCGGATCGCCCGGTGCGAGGTCCCGCCCAATGCTGCTTGCAGCTTTAATTTAAATGTGAATTTAGATCTGAACATGGTCACTACGAGTGGAAAAAGGAAATCTTTTTGCCACAAATAAAACTGAACTATTCACAAATGGAAATGTTTGAAGTTATCTTTAATAGTTTTGACTAAAGAACAAAGCTTGATTAAGAAACCATATCTTTTTTTTTTTTTTACATATTTATTTATTTTTTGTTTAGTGAAAACAGATGAAGTACAATACAACATTAATATAACAACATGAACAGAACAGAACATTAGCCAGGGGACACAATCTGCAAACAGAAATAAAACATCAGTTTACACAAAGATCATAAGTGTTCCATAGATCTGTGGTTTTGATAGTTAGGGACCGAGCCCAGAGGGCTGCCACAAGGCAAGGCCCCTATTGTTTTTCGTTTGTTTTTTTATTATTTTCCTGACACCACTTTGAACTGGATTTTGACCCCCTAAACAGGCTCCAAAACTCACCAAATTTGGCATGGTGCCAAAATGGACTCTCTGGCACCACCTATGTCAAAAAACACGGAAACCGCCATAGCAGCCAGCAGGAATATCCCAGAGACATGAAACCAATGTCAAAATGTTCCTTACATCGAGCACTACAAATGTTCCAGTGGGTGCCGAGAGTTAACTCCAACAGGAAGTCAGCAAATTGCCTTTCAAAGTAAAATCCTCAACTTAAAACTAGTATGAGCCAGTTTGTCATATTGGCTTCTAAATAGCACCAAAAGATAAAGTGAACCCTTCTCAAAAAACTGTCTTCGCAAATTTTTAATTAATGTCTTAGTTATTTTTTTATAAGATCGGAAAAATGCGATGTTTGGGACTAATTTTTAAATTTCGACCTTACCCCACATGTCATATATCCATACGTTCAGAAAAATCACCTCAACTCTCCCGTGCAAAAATTTTTGAGATAGGATGTACAGTTATGGATTTATAAAATACTGTTGGTTTTTCTGCTTTTTTGGCTTTAACCTGCCATTTGACCCCCTCATGATGCTCAGAAACTCACCAAACTTGGCACATATGTCATGTCTGGTGAATACTTTCATACAATATCAAAATTAACCCCTTAGGTGCCAAAATGGACTCTGTAGCGCCACCTATGCATACAAAATTGCCCCTAGTGGCCAGTAGGAATGTCGTACAGACATGAAACCAACGCCAAACAGACACAAACAGACAAACACCCACAAACAGACACACACACACATAAACACACACCCACATAAACAGACACACACAGACACACACACACAAACAGACACACACATGCGCACACACACGCACACACACACACACACACACAATAAAGTTTTAGCCACAAACCAAGGCCCGTCTTGTTTTTTGTTTGTTATTATTATTATTTTTCCGCCACCACTTTGAACTGGATTTTGACCCCCTAAACATGCTCCAAAACTCACCAAATTTGGCACGTATGTCAGGTCCGGCGAAAAATTTGATAAAATGAAAAAATTAACCCCGTAGGTGCCAAAATGGGCTCTCTAGCGCCACCTATGTCAAAAAACACGGAAACCACCATTGTGGCCAGCAGGAATGTCCGAGAGACATGAAACCAATGTCAAAACGTTCCTTACATCAGCACTACAAAAAATATAGGAGGACAATATGAGCTCTGTCCAAGAGGAAGTCAGAAAATTGCCTTTCAAAGTAAAACCCTCAGTTTTATATATATATATTACATATATATATATATGTATATATATATATATATATATATATATATATATATATATATATACATAATATATATATATATATATATACATATATATATGTATATATATATATATATATATATATATATATATATATATATATATATATATACATATATATATATATATATATATATATATATATATATATATATATATATATATATATATGCCTCCCTTACATATATATGTGTAAGGGAGGCAGAACGCACGGGAGGCGGAACACACGGGAGGCGGATCGCCCAGTGTGAGGTCCCGCCCAATGCTGCTTGCAGCTTTAATTTTTTTTTTTTTTTTTTTCAGAATACTGAATATTTGAAATATATTGAGTAAGCTCAGTTTTAAAGATTTAAAAGGAAGGTTTGTGATTGGAAAAATTTGATAAAATGAAAAAATTAACCCCGTAGGTGCCAAAATGGGCTCTCTAGCGCCACCTATGTCAAAAAACACGGAAACCACCATTGTGGCCAGCAGGAATGTCCGAGAGACATGAAACCAATGTCAAAACGTTCCTTACATCAGCACTACAAAAAATATAGGAGGACAATATGAGCTCTGTCCAAGAGGAAGTCAGAAAATTGCCTTTCAAAGTAAAACCCTCAGTTTTATATATATATATTACATATATATATATATATATATATATATATATATACATATACATATATATATATATATATATATATATATATATATATATATATATATATATATATATATATATATATGCCTCCCTTACATATATATGTGTAAGGGAGGCAGAACGCACGGGAGGCGGAACACACGGGAGGCGGATCGCCCAGTGTGAGGTCCCGCCCAATGCTGCTTGCAGCTTTAATTTTTTTTTTTTTTTTTTTTTCAGAATACTGAATATTTGAAATATATTGAGTAAGCTCAGTTTTAAAGATTTAAAAGGAAGGTTTGTGATTGGAGAATTTAATTTATGAATGTGATATTTTGCTAAAAAAAAAAAAAAAAAAAAGAATTAGATTGATGATGTAATATTGATCTGAAACCGTATCATGTACCGTAAGAGTTACCGTTTCACTTATTTTTCTTACGTCCTGCATCACATGGCTTTTGGTCAGAAATAAAAAATTGGATTTCACTAAAAATTAATGATATTCCATGTTGTGAATTATATCATATTATTTTTTATATGGATACTTTGGCCTCATCTGTTTCAGATATCATTAATATAATTTCATTATTGGGTGAATATCATCATATCCACTGTGCAAAATGGAGAAATAACAAACCCCTCCTTTTCTGGATTCACAAACAAATTTAAAGTGTTTGTCTTGTCCCAAAGAAAATTAGAAAAAAACAAAACTGCAATGAAAATAAGCCAGAACATTGCTTGTTACTTATTATTTTAATTTAAAAAGTCTTCTCTGTTGCATCTCTGCTCCTTTACTTTAATTTAAAATGCCTGATTATTTGCTTTGTGTTGTATTTGAATGTTTTATTTTATTTTATTTTGCACTTGCCCTACATGTCTCCATGATTTTTGTACTTTATTTTATTTATGTTAATTTGTATTACTATGTTATTATCCTCATTGAGAGTTTTTTTTTCACAAGTTCAATAATTTAAAAAAAAGACAAAAAAAAAAAAAAAAAAAAAAAAATTGGAGTTACCGTTTCATCAACAGGAAACAGTAGTTGAAGGCGGACGTGACGTCATTACGTCTGGCGTCATTACGTTTCATCAGTATTTTCCGCGCGGGAGCTTTGGTTATCAAACAACTAAGTTTGTGGGAAACGACAGCAGGTAAATAATGGACATAAAACTGTAGCTTTTGGTGACAGATGCTTACAATACTTTTCCGGAACTCAAGTATTAACTGTTATTCTACGTGTCATTGGACTATCATTGGCTAAATGTTGTGGTGGTTTACTTGTATATATGTTAGGCTGAAATACTACTAATACGTACTTAGCTAATGATGCTAATAGGCTAACACGGTGGAACTGAAGTAAAATATAACTGAAGCTAACGAGGGAATTCAATTTTATTATTAATGTTATGTTTTAACTGTTAGGAGCAGATGCTTCTAACTACGGTACGTGCCTCAGGTGTGCGATTCTATTCAAGTGGGTAATGAGAGTTAAAATATACCCCTTACCAAACACCCAGCCCTGTTTTTCTCCAACTTTATTGAAAACATTTGAGTGTACAATATATAAATTATGAACAAACAACAAGTTGTCAAAGAGGAAGAAGCATTTGAACAAATAAGTTTAAGAAAATAATGCAGAGATTTAAAGACAAAGCAGGATATACAATTAATAGAATAAAAAAGTAAGTAAAGAAATAAAAATAACAACTCTATCAAAAAATAAATGCACCAGAGAGTTCAGTCACTATTAAAGAATAGTTTCTGAATAGCCAGGGTGTTGTGTTGTGATTTAATATATTTTTCAAATTCCAACAGGAAGATTTTAAAATTTGGGTTTGTTTTGGTATATTTATTTTATGTATATGAAATTTTCCAAATAAAATGAACAAATTTACCACAAATTCTAAATTATGAATGTCATGTTTAAAATATGTAATTACATTTTGGGATGTTATAGTTATCTTTTCATTACTTTTAGATATTATATATTTTTCAATTTTAGACCAAAAATTAGAAGAGTGTTCACACAGAAAGAATAAGTGTAGAGTAGTTTCAGAGCAACAATGACAAAAGTTACACATTTCTTCCACGTCAAAAAATTGAGACAAAATAGCGTTGGCTGGATATACGTTATGTAAAATCTGTAGATGTATAATTCTAATTTTGTTTGTAATACAGTATTTATATGGTCGTGTCACAAACACCCAGCCCTGTTTCTGCCAGTCATACTGATTATGATGTCACCTCAGGCCTCAAACATTCTTCTAACCAGATGGATTTAACAAACCCCTGTTAATGAAAAGCATAACTTTGACAAGACTGGACACAAGGATTTGTCTGTGTTTATATGTTATTTTTCTCCCTTCATTTTCCAGCTGGAAAACTCAACTCAACTTCTGGATAATCAGACTATATGACAGACACAGACCGGGTTTAGCACATGGTCTAAACAACCTTAATTTGATTAAAGTATGTAAAGTGTTACATACTTGATCAGCAGTTGTAAATGTAGAAGTATTGGAGTAGTACTATTGAAAGTGTATAATCTGTTGACTTCACAGCCTGTTCTTTTCAGTGGTTGCTTAGCTCCATCCTCTCTCTGTAGAAAACTGTCCATTTCCTAGTCATGGCTATGAGGAGTGAGGCCAGGGTGGAGGCGGAGGTGGTGGAGGAGGAGGAGAACTATGGACCCCAACCTCTGAGCAGACTGGAGGTACTGTGTGTGTGTGTGTGTGTGTGTGTGTGTGTGTGTGTGTGTGTGTGTGTGTGTGTTTCCACAGCATTGGTGAAAATCTGGATGTTTACTAAATAGGGATGTAACGATATGAAAATTTCATATCACTGTTATTGTGACCAAAATTATCACGGTTATCATTATTATTGTGGTATTATTGAAATTGTGCTCAAAATGTTCAAAAAGTGCTAATACACACACTGAAATAATTTAACCAAGTTGTAATAATAAAAACAAATAAAATAATAGTCCCAATGTCCCTTCTGTGTCAGAAACATTCAAATATTAACCCTCAGTGGTCTGAGTCTATTTTGTCCGTTTTTCAGTCCTTTTGATTTTGCCTTTATATACTATATAAACAAATGTTTACTATACCCATGTTTGGGATCTGTTTTTTCAGCACAACTTCATCTAGATCATCTGTCTATTACTTTTTTCACTTTAACCTACTATAAAACATAAAAGGACAAAAAATACACAAACAAAAAAACAATGTATATAATTTATTGCAAAAATAACACGCAGATGCTTAACGAACATTTTCAAAGACTTTAAAAGTGAATATTTGTTCCAAATATTAGGTATAGAAAATTAAAATTGTAATAAATTAAAACTATACTCAAATATTTAACATCAAAGCAGATCTTTACATAGGGTTTTTTCCCCTAAAAGTGGAGTAATCAAACACAGTTATCATGATAATTAGAATTTTAATGGTAATACTAACTGTCTGCAATTTTACCGCAGCTTATCGTTATACTGGTAATCGTTACATCCCTATAACCAAAAGATATCACTGACCACTTTAAAAAGGGATTTTACAGAGAAAGCGGACCAGTATTCAAGATTTATCCCACCCAAGCACACCTTTGTATCTACCACCATAGCTATATTAACCATTTGCCAAAGGGGAATTAGAGTCAGTGGTCTTTTGTGGACTGCTACAACAAATGGGGAAATGAGCAGAGTTGCCCTTAAGCTGCCATAGTTGAAAATATATCCACTTTTTTCAGCTCATGAAGAAAATAATCACTTTTGACCTAGAAGAATGTGTAGTGTATCTTTCATTTTAGACTTACCTGTTTAAAAACACATCCAGTTTGTTTTCTTTTGCAGCGCAAAAACCTTGTGAATCTATTTTAATGATCCTTTCATTGGTGGAAGCTGTCAGCACACGTCACCTTCAGATCCAAATAAAAACTGTTATAAAGGCATTGGAGTCAAATGGGATGTCAGAAAAATATCAGATCACTGTAAAAAGTCAAATGTCCTATCACATCATTGTATAGTTTTGTGAGTTTCAAATGGAGCCTGTTGAATTCTCCAGTTTGACATCCTGATAAAAGCATTTTCTGTTTGCAGTTTGTAAGCACTGAAGTGCTGTTTGTTGAAGTCCTGACATGTCACATATGAAGATAATTGTGACCGACCTGATATTTGACAGATCAAAGCCTATATTTAACAGACACAGTGGGCCTCTAATGTATTATAATCTGATAAAGGCACCATCTAAGCTTCATCTGACCTGAACTGTGTCTGAGGTAATACATAAACCTGCTGCTTGTGTTGACCAGCCTTTCCAGGTTATGGTTCCTCCCTCTTGGTGAACACATGTTCCACTGTCTCCACAGCAGTGTGGCATCAGCGCCAGTGACATTAAGAAGCTGGAGGACGCAGGTTTCCACACCATCGAGGCCGTGGCCTACGCACCCAAAAAGGAACTGCTCAACATCAAAGGCATCAGTGAAGCCAAAGCCGACAAGATCCTGGTAAGAGACTGAACACCCACAGCCCCGCCCACTGAAGGTGGCCCCGCCCACTGAAGGCAAACCAAGTACTGTTACCTCTCATCTCCATCTGTGTGTTGATGCAAGAAGTAGAACTACACAACTACTACACCACTATCATGACAGCTGTGAAGCCCAGTTTACACTTCAAAGCTTCTAGAGCTGCTACAGACAGAACTCAGTATCCAACTGTGTTTAGAATTCTGTCTGTATGTCCACAGTTTACAGTCTGAGTATCGCAGATGTTTTTCTTTCATATAGAACAGGACTGTTAAAGTCAGTTCAGTTCAGGGGTCACATACAGCCCAAAATAATCTGAACTGGGACGGACCAGCACAATAACAACAGTACAATAATAACAGTGAAAAAGTCAAATTACAATATGTTTCATTAAAAATGTGAATAACATGAATGACGGGGCTGGTTCTATTCATGGGCATGGGGGGGGGGGCAATCCCATGAAGAAAGAAAAAAAAATTCAGTTCATTCTTAAAATAAAAAAAAAAACAAAAAAACAAGCGCACAGTTAAATTTTTGGGGCTTTGAGAAAAAACAAAGGTTTTTCTCATACCCTGTCCTCACAGTCCTGTCATTGAAGTTGTCCCACTGTGTGAGTCCATTTGAAGTCTGAGCTCTGATACATGTATGTAAAGGTTGAAGAAGCCTTGGTTTTTTCTTCTATAGTAGTCCTTCAGCAGTGATGAAAGTGTTGTGGTTTTTGCCAGAAATCTGTTTTTTTCTGAAAACTGAGCACATGTTCTGGTAAATTAAACGTGTCCGGATCATTTCCGTCTGGTTTGGCAACATTTCAGCCGGAAAACTATGCATAAATCACTCCGAAATGTGTATATTATGTTTCTTTGGGTCCGTCTCATGTGCGTGGCCATATTGTTTTCTTCTCCATTCGTCTCGACCAATGAGATGCTCGTTTACAACGCGGAACTTGTATCGACGGCTCTGATTGGTCCGTTGGCGACACATGGTCTGTTTCGTGTCTCTGGAGGCAAGATGGCGGATTGGCTTTGAGTATTTTACTGCCAATGTATTTGGTGTAAATATTCTGTGAACTCATGTCAGAATTCATGGTCCTTCAGTGTGGGGACGAACTGAAGTGTGAGGCAGGAATCCAACATTCTTGATGAGCCTCTTTTCTCATGTTTCTAAGAGACCAGTGTTTTTACCACAGATACTGACTCTGTCCATGATCTACCCATGACAGTGTGTGAAGTTCATCAGTAAGAGAATTAGTGGAACACAATGTTTAAGTACAGATATCCAGATTTGATCAAATGTTTGACCATATTCCTGTGTGACATGTATGTTTTCATTCATTTGAACCTTAATGCTTACAGGTTTGTGCTCCCAAAGTACACCACAATGCACCTAAGAGCATGTAGAATGACATGCTCAGAAAAGTTCAGGGTTTTTTTCTTCCCTCACTTTCCTCACTGTTCAGTATGTGTGTGTTTTGTGCTGCTGTTGTCAGGGTGAAGCTGCTAAACTGGTGCCCATGGGCTTCACCACAGCCACAGAGTTCCACCAGAGGAGAGCAGAGATCATCCAGATATCCACCGGCTCCAAAGAACTGGACAAACTCCTGCAAGGTCTGAACACCACACATGTGAGGAGCACTGGTTCACATCTGAACACCACACATGTGAGGAGCACTGGTTCACATCTGAACACCACACGTGTGAGGAGCACTGGTTCACATCTGAACACCACACGTGTGAGGAGCACTGGTTCACATCTGAACACCACACATGTGAGGAGCACTGGTTCACATCTGAACACCACACATGTGAGGAGCACTGGTTCACATCTGAACACCACACGTGTGAGGAGCACTGGTTCACATCTGAACACCACACATGTGAGGAGCACTGGTTCACATCTGAACACCACACGTGTGAGGAGCACTGGTTCATGCCTGCCAGACATTTAAAGGACTTTGAAAACACTTCAGATCCAAACTGACTCCTTTTCCCACATCTAAAGACGTCAGAGTTTAAGACACAGGATAGAAAAGTTTTTACAGGGTCATTCATTAAAAACACAAATACGTTCAAACTGAGATTCATGCACTGGAAACATCTAAATCTGACTAGGACTGTGTATCGGCACAAATCTGGCGATACGATCCAAATCACAATACTAGGACCGGGATACGATATATCATGATACTGGTAAAAAAGGCCGATTTTTTGTTTGTTTCTTTTTTTAAAATGATTATTTCCTTGAAGAATTGAATTACACCATAAATCTGCACAAATCCTAAACACATTTGTATTTGATCCCAACAGGATCTAATGTTCTATCACCAAATGTTCCAACTGTGTTCAAACTGAAATTCAGTTTTCCAGACATTCCAGTTTCAGATCCTGTTCAAATGTTCAGATTCTATTAGTTCACAACTAACATCAGAACAGGATTTGAGTTCAATCCAACAAAGGAACGAATATTATTGAATAAAAGAGTGTGAAATAAGAATAAATAAAATATAAACAAAAATAAAACTTCACAATGTCTCCATTTGAATAAATACCTAAAAATTTTGATGCAGTACTTTTTAATATTGATACAGTATTGTGAAATGAAATATTGCCATATATTGCAAATTTATCGTTGCGATATATTGCAGCCCTAAATCTGACCAAGTGTATTTGTCTCATTTCTAGTCCAAATATCTCATCACACTTAAAATCAGACAGAATCACCTACAGTGGAACTTTACAGTCAGATATAAGACCTGATTTATAGACAGTAGATCTGGAAAATCTGATTTCAAGAAATTATACAAAAGATAATTTTCACTTGTTCCATTGGCAGATTTTTTTTTTTTTTTTTTTTTTTTTTTTTTTTTTTGCTTAATTTAAGATTTTTTTATTTTTTATTTTTGCGTAATTCAAGCAAAAACATCTGCCAGTGGAGCAAGTGAAAATTATCTTGGTAAGATTTTGATTTTTCCAGTGTAGATGAGTGTTTTTTGTTTTTACCTCCGCCAAGGAGGTTATGTTTTTGCCAGGGTTTGTTTGTCTGTTTGTTTGTTTGTCTGTCCGTTAGTGTGCAACATAACTCAAAAAGTTATGGACAGATTTTGATGAAATTTTCAGGGTTTGTTGGAAATGGGATAAGGAAGAAATGATTAAATTTTGGTGGTGATCGGGGGTGGGGGGGCCCATTTCCAGCAAACCCTGAAAATTTCATTAAAATCTGTCCATAACTTTTTGAGTTATGTTGCACACTAACGGACAGACAAACAAACAAACAAACAAACCCTGGCAAAAACATAACCTCCTTGGCGTGGGGGGGGCCCACAGGGGGGGCCACTGATCAGCCTTGGCGGAGGTCTGCACTCTCCGAGTGCTTCTAGTTTGCTTTTGCGAAGCTTGATCCTCATCAAACAGGAAAAATCTATGGTCAGGGGGTCAAACATGTGGCCCATGAGCCGAAAGCAGCCCGACAAAGGTTCCAATCTGTCCTGAGGGATGGATTTGGAAAGTGCAAAAATTAGTCAGTGGTGTTGAACTGGTTTTAGTTCAGGTTCACATTCAGACCAATAGGATCTAAACCAGGGGTGTCAAACCTGCGGCCCGGGGCCCAAATGTGTCCCGCCAAAGATTCCAGTTCGGCCCCTGGGATGAATTTACAAAGTGCAAAAATTCCACAGTCCAGGCTGTGGAACTCATTTTGGTTCAGGTTCCACATACAGACCAATAACAGCATAATAATTTATAAAAAATAAAGACACCATAGTTTCTTTTTGGTTTGATGTGAAAAAAAATAATGTTACTTAATATTATTATGCCTATAAATAAAGACAACTTCAAAGTTTTGATTTTGTTTTTGTGCAAAAAATAACATTAAATTATGGAAATATTTCCATTTCCAAACTCTCCTGTACCAATAAAATGTGACTAACCTGAACAAATGTGTCCAACCTGAAATGTCTGTATTAAATTCAGTCCAGTTTGAACTCTTTTCTTCCTGTTCCTCAGTGTTTAGTGTCTTTGGAGATCTGATCCAGAATGCACATGGACTAATGTGAAGTGGAGGCAGATTATTGGTAAAATTACACTGATTTTTCTGAAGAAATGTCAGTTTTTTCAGGTTATTCACATAATTTTTGTTTGGATAATTTATAAAAGTGAGTATTTTCAAAATTTAATTGAGTTTTTTGCACTTAAACAAAGACAAACATTTGGAGTTGTCATTATTTATAGGTTATTCTGTTCTTATTTTACTGGTTGGGTCCACTGTAGATCAAATGGGGCTGAATGTGGAACCTGACAGAACAGGAGTTTGAGAGCCCCGATCTAAAGGAAAATAATAAGATTTCAAGAAAAGCACTTGGACAGCGCAGAAAGCACTTGGAGAGATCTGCCCCCCACCCCTCCCCACCCCCCAATCACCACCAAAATGTAATCATTTCTTCCTTGTGCCAGAATCAACATTTCATGAAAATCCGTCCATAACTTTTGAGTTATCTTGCTAACAACAAACACACGCAAAGCAAAGTGATCACAATACCTCTTGGCGGAGGTAACAGCCTATAAATAATAATGACTCCAAGTTTCCTCCTTGGTTTAGTGTGAAAAATAATATTACATTATACCTATAAATAATGACAACTCCAAATTTTTCTTTGTTTTAGTGCAAAAAATGACATTAAATTCTGAAAATATTTCAGGGTTCATTCAGGTACTTAAAATCCTTGAAAACACTTGAATTTCAATGTTGTGTTTGCAAGGTCTGGAAAGTGCTTGAATTTTATTTCAAGTGCTTGAAAGGGGTTACAGTTCTAACTCTGTGATTTATTTAACACTGTTAGGTTAGAGGTCCAACCAAAGCTACTAACAGAGGTGACACATTTAGAAAAATAAAACTTTATATAAAAAAAAAAAGTCAATTCCAGGAGTTGTCAGGTCGACTCCAGGTCCATTTGGATCTGAATCTTTGTCTCACTTAGGACTGTAAGAAAATATTGGCTCTACAATATATTGCGATATTTCATTTCACAACACTATCAATATTAAAAAGTACTGTATGGATATTTTTAGGTATTTATTCAAATGTAGATATTGTAGAGGTTCATTTTAGTTTTTTTGTTTTTCTTTTTTGTTTCTATTTTATTTATTATTTCACACTCTTTTATTCAATAATGTTCGTTCCTTTGTTGGGATTGAACTCAAATCCTGTTCTGATGTTAGTTGTGAACTAATAGAATCTGAACATTTGAACAGGATCTGAAACTGGAATGTCTGTAAAACAGAATTTCAGTTTGAACACAGTTGGAACATTTGCTGATAGAACATTAGATCCTGTTGGGATCAAATACAAATGTGTTTAGGATTTGTGCAGATTTATGATGGAATTCAATTCTTCAAGGAAATAATCATTTTAAAAAAAGAAACAAACAAAAAAATTGCCCTTTTAACAGTATCATGATATATCGTATTGTGATCCTAGGATTGTGATTTGCCGATACCCAGCCCTTCTCATGTTCATGCTGACGTCTGTCGGAGCAGTGACGTCACTGTGTGTCTTTCAGGAGGCATCGAGACAGGTTCCATCACTGAGATGTTTGGAGAGTTCCGGACGGGGAAGACTCAGCTGTGTCACACACTGGCCGTCACCTGTCAGGTACAGTCCACCTGAGGACACACAGCACGGACACCTGCAGAGTGGACGGACACTTTAACAGGACGTGTGTGTGTGCGTGTGTGTCCACAGCTGCCCATAGATCAGGGAGGAGGTGAGGGTAAAGCCATGTACATCGACACCGAGGGAACCTTCAGACCAGAGAGGCTGCTGGCTGTGGCTGAGAGGTCAGTCCGTCTGTCTGTCCGTCTGTCTGTCTGTCCGTCTGTCTGTCTGTCTGTCCATCTGTCTGTCTGTCCGTCTGTCTGTCTGTCCGTCTGTCCACATTTGTTTGTTGTTGTCTTATGTCAGGGCTGTCAAACTCATTTTCTTCCGGGGGCCACATTCAGCCCAGTTTAATCTGAAGTGGGCTGGAACAGTAAAATAACAGCACCATAGCCAATAAATGATGACAACTACAAATTATTTTAGCACAAAAAATAACATTAAATTATGCCAATATTTACATTTACAAACTATCCAAACAAAAAGGATGTGAATAACCTGAAAAAAATGAAATTTGTTAAGAAATGTGATTACAATTTTGTCAATATTCTGCCTCGATTTGTCATTTCTACATATGCATTACAGATCTGATCTACAAAAGCACCAAACATTCAGTAACAGGCAGAATATTGTTAAAATGGCACTTAATTTACTTCAGACGCTTTAGGTTATTTACATTTAATTTTTAAAGGATAGTTTGTAAATGCAAACATTTTCATAATTTAATGTTTTTTGCACTAAATCAAAGAGAAAAAATTGGTGTTGTCATTATTTATAGGTTATTCTGATATTATTTTTGAGTTTGATGCCCTAACTTGTGCTTTGCAAATTCATCCCACGGGCCGGATTGGACCCTTTGGTGGGCCGGTTTTGGCCCCTGGGCCTCATGTTTGACACCTGCGTCTTATGTAATGGAATTTGAACTTTTTGATCTGATTCCCTTCTTTGTTCCTGTATCCTTTCCTGAAAACCCGTCTCCACTGCATGCTGACTTACCCATATCTTCACCCAAACCCTCCTACTGTGTGTGTACATTTTCTTGCGAGGTAACAAAAGGTGACTGATTGTTAAAACCTTGAGTTCATCATTCAGTCCAAAGGCCTTTGAACAGACTGGAGGTGTCACTTGCAGATGCGTCTCACCCTATAAAAGGTGGATCTTGTGAGAAGCTCTTGGTCTTTTCTTCAGTCGCTGCTCGTGTGCAGAACTGACCTTTACAAAGAAATAAAATGTCGTCGGCCGGCAGAAGTCTGTATTTCATTACTCACCATAACACTTCTTATCTGTAATAAACCACCGTCTGTCACTGGGTGCAGCTTCTAGAACAGGGGGGTCAAACATGCGTCCCGTGGACCTAAACCGGCCCACCACAGGGTCCGATCAGGTCCATGGGATGGATTAGAGAACTACAAAATTTACACTCAAGATATGAACCATCCATGGTGTTAAAACTGTCTGTCCTGTGGAACTGATCTCTTGGTGTGGCAGTGTGTAATCGGGGGGGGCGGGGGCGGCACTGGTTTCTCCGTCATACTTATAATACTATGGGGGGGGGGACCTCACACAGCATGGACGATGATGATTGTTTTATATGAAATGTTTGGTGTGATCTACAGTGGATCAGAACCAGTCAAATAAACAGAATAACAGAAATAATGACAACTGCAAAACTGTCTCTTTATTTTAGTGGAAAAAAGTAAAATTACATGAAAATGTTTACATTTACAAACTATCCTTTCACAAAAAATATGAATAATCTGAACAAATATGAACATTAATGTCTTCATATACATCAGTGTAAATGGACCAATATTCTATTATTAAATGTTCTGTGTATTTTAGATCCACTGTGTCTGTACTTTAGAGTGAACATGTAGAAATGATAAGCTGAGGCTGAATATTGGTCCAGTGTCACTTTATTTAAGCACTTTTGTGTTTTTGGTGGTTGTTCATGTTCACTTTTAAAGGATTCTTTGTAGATGGAAACATTTTCATAATGTAATTTAAATGTTCTTATGTGACTGGTTCTGACCCACTCTAGATCATATTGGACTGAATGTGGAACTTAAACTAACATGAGTTTCAAACCCCCCCCCCCCGGTCTGGGAGGAGGGGGTTCTAGTTTTTCAGTTTACCGGCCGATGGGCTGTAAGCTACTGTCGTCTGTCGTCTGTTACAAAACTTTCAATCGTTGTCTTCTCTGAAACTACAATTCTGATTGACTTCAAACTTGGTCTACAGCTTCTGTATGATGATGTCAACACAAGTTAGAGAAATTATTTGGATCTGGATCTGATTCTGGATTTGGTGCCACTTTGAAAAATGTCCCCATTATAAGAGATAGGAAGTGGCGGTCAGCTCCAGGGCCATTGGTCCTGTTTTTGTTTTGGTCGTATAATAATATTAATAAGTGCATATTGTTTCTGTTTAATTGAAAACGTCATCAGAAGGTGAATGAATGTGTCGTGTGTTTTTCATGACCTTCAATGCTGCGTTCAGGTGTCGTCTGTTCAGCCCAGTGTCGTCTGTGTTCAGGTACGGCCTGGTGGGCAGTGACGTTCTGGATAACGTGGCGTACGCTCGTGCCTTCAACACAGACCATCAGACCCAGCTGCTGTACCAGGCGTCCGCCATGATGGCCGAGTCCAGGTGAGTGATTGGACTGGAGTCAGCTGACTGCACCGACCAATGGGAGCTGGACAGGTGTGTGTGTGTGTATGTGTGTGTGTTTGGACAGGTGTGACCTGTGTTTGTTTGTTTGTTTGTTTGTTTGTTTGACTTAATGGACCCAGTGTGTTCAGAATGAGTGTGAACCCCAGTTAGTATTAAATTCAAGTGCATGTTGGGTGATTTTGTAAATGTTCAGCTGACTTCATAAAGCATGAACACACATGATTCTATTTCTAATTCTGTCCGTCCTGTTTTAGTCCAGACAGTGAACTGTGTGTCTGTACTGTCCTCTACTGCAGCTGCACACAAATGTCCCATCAGAAATAGGACTGATATTATCAGACTGAGTTTATGAACTGATCCAGTATCAGTCCAGGCCTGAACGTCTGCTTCACAGTTTTTCACTGGTGTGAACTGATTTGTTTTTATTTGAGATGATTTGTAGGTTGGTTGGTTTGTTTGTTTGTTTGTTTTTTCAGTTGGATGTCGTCTTAGTATTGGTGAATTCTGATAATCTCTCTCTCTCTCTCTCTCTCTCTCTCTCTCTCTCTCTCTCTCTCTCTCTCTCTCTGTGTCTCTCTCTCTCTCTCTGTCTCTCTCTCTTGTGTCTCTCTCTCTCTGTGTCTCTCTCTCTCTCTCTCTCTCTCTCTCTGTCTCTCTCTCTCTCTCTCTCTCTCTGTCTCTCTCTCTGTGTCTCTCTCTCTCTCTCTCTCTCTCTCTCTCTCTCTCTCTCTCTCTCTCTCTCTCTCTGTGTCTCTCTCTCTCTCTCTCTCTCTCTCTCTCTCTCTGTTCTCTC
>NC_043979.1:544770-567941 GCF_902148855.1 Sphaeramia orbicularis | reverse complement strand
GATCAGTGAGGAACCGCTCATTCTTCTGTTTTCATGTTCTTCTAGATAGCTGACAGTGGAGACAAAGTACTGTGACAGCAACGAAAATCGGCGTGATAACGCTGGTATTTGTTTTTATTTGTTTATTTTTTTAACCGGTCATGTTCAACAATTTGGCCTCCAATATAAGTGGTTGCTTGATAGTTTTGATCTAAGAAGGTTTTGAGCCTTAGATCAATTCCCCCTATTGGTTGGACTTAATTTTTTTTGCAGGGTTTGTACAGGTGCTTGAAATCCTTGAAAATGCTTGAATTTCAATGTTGTGTTTTCAAGGGCTGAGAAGTGCTTGAATTTTAGTTCAATTATACCTCAGTGATGTGTTTTATTTATTTATTTGTAATATTAACTCTGCCAGGTTAGATGCCAAGCTAAAGCTACTGACAGAGAGGTGATATATTTAGAAAATAAAACCTTATGTCAAAAAAGAAAATTAGTGGGTGTTCTCAGGTTGACTCCGGGTACATTTTTATCTCAGTCTTTGTCTTGATGCGAGTGTATCTAAAAACACCAAGTGGTGTTGTGTTTGTGTTCTCCTTTAATTTCTAAACTTTTTGCTATTATGAAACATAATTTTAGATGTTTATAGCATAATGCAATGTACATCATTGTGATTAAAAGTGAAAAAAATAAAAATAAAAAGAGTATTTGTATTCCTGTAGATATGGATTTTACTCTAGCGATTGAAAATGACCCTTACAACTACTTGAATTTGACCTTGTAAAATGTGTACAAACCCTGAGCTTATTGCTGTATGGATATTACCTGATGGGAGAACAGGACAAGGTTGGACACAAACAAACCCTGAAACAGAAACAAACAAAACAAAAGACTAACCACAGCAATAGAAGAACATCAGTGAACTGAAGAACAGAATAGTCTGACGTCACAATAACTAGTAGAAAACAACAAATGGAAAAAAAAAAAAACAAATAGCGACAGAACTACATTGGTGAATTTAAAGGAAAATTACTTAAAAGCAAAAAAAACCCGAACATATCAACAATCTGCTGTAGGTGTGTGTGTGTGGGTGGGGGGGGTATGTGCATAGGAAGTAATGACTGCATTTTGTTAAATAATTCATAAAATGAAGTCCAACTGTTAAACTATGATAGAAACTTATTACCTCCGCCAAGGAGGTTATGTTTTTGCCAGGGTTTGTTTGTTTGTTTGTCTGTCCGTTAGTGTGCAACAACATAACTCAAAAGTTATGGACAGATTTGAAAATTTTCAGGGAAATGTTGGAAATGGGATAAGGAAGAAATGATTAAATTTTGGTGGTGATCGGGGTGGGGGGGCCCACGGGGGGGGGGCCACTGATCAGCCTTGGCGGAGGTCTGCGCTCTCTGAGTGCTTCTAGTTCACTATGAATTTATGACAACAGGTGCCATTTTATGTTGAACTACAAAAGGTCTCATTGAATTTTCACATCATTCTAAAACAAAAGCCAGAAGGTGAGT
This sequence comes from Sphaeramia orbicularis, assembly GCF_902148855.1. NCBI lineage: Eukaryota > Metazoa > Chordata > Actinopteri > Kurtiformes > Apogonidae > Sphaeramia > Sphaeramia orbicularis. The sequence goes on along the minus strand of NC_043979.1, from coordinate 566,445 downwards.
GGAGTTGAAGGTTTTCATCATGTCGCTGCGCACCATGACATTAAAAAAAAAAAATAAATAAAGCAGTATCACATTGTCAGCAAAAGTCATCTTTGACATAAAGCCTGTCCATGTTTGTGTGTTGCCCCTGACAGATAAAGAGCATGAGTGAGGAGCTGCAGAGTGTGAGAGCAGACAGAGACAGACTGTTGAATGAGAGGACAGAGGACAGTCACAGGTCCAGCCAGGACATGGACCAGCTGCTGTGCACAGTGACCACTCTGACTGAAGAAAGATCAGCTGCAGGATATTCTGGAGGAGCTGAGACAGGACAAACAGCAGCTCAGAGCACAACTGGAAGACCAGCTGGACACACTACAGTCTGAGGTTGGACTGACAGGAGTTTAAATAACCTTTATTTTATACGTCATAGCCTTGCATGTAACGCAGGTTACGGGAAAAAGCCAGATAACCATACTGAGAACTGTTGAGGTTTACATGTGCTTCAGAATACTGTCAGTTTTACAGAGGAAAAGGGGTTGATGTGTGGATGACGCCCATTTTTCAGATGAGCACTGCTGCGTCACTGCCTTCCTGCACTGTTCTACTGGGAGGATTAGAATGTCCACAGTGGATCTCATAAACCCAGACCTCATTCAGAGGTGATCTGGGCTGCAGTTTGGACTTAATGTGTCCACCCACACTGTGGGTTCTCAGTCTGAACAGACCTGTGATGTGTCAAAATCTACGATTACTTTTTGTACGGTCTGAAAACAGAACCAAAAGGATGTGCAGAAATGCAGCTTCCTCCCAGACCACCTGGTGAACGTTCACAGTTTGTCTCACATGGACACTTATGGGGCTGTGACCTCCAGTTAGAGATAAAACTATGATGGAATCTTCACAGAAAACAGTTCTCTAACAAATATTCTACTTCTTTTATGCCGCGTTTCCACTACGTGGAACCGACTCGACTCCACTCTGGTTCCAGGTCCTATTCCAGAGCGCTTCCATTACAGATACTACCGACTTTCCGGTACCTGGACGTCATAGCGATGCGGCGCGTTACTTCTATGTCGTCTGCTCACAGTTGCTGATAAACTCGCTCATTGCATCTTGTCTCATCAAGCTCATGCAGAATTTTTCCGTCTGAACCCTGGACAAACCATGGTGTAGTTTTACAGGCTGTCATCATGTGGATTCACCTACTGACAGATTTAGTGTCAACTTCCGCATCTGTTTTTTGTAAAATGGCGGGTCACAGAGACGACTCTGACCAATCAGTGGTCTGCAGTGTTTATGCGTCACCTTTTAGTGTCTGGTCCCCAGTCTGCGAACCTCAGCGGAGGTGATACCAAAAAACTCGTACCGGGTACCAGATTCCAGGTCCTTTTTCATAATGGAAACGCAAAAAGGTTGAGTCGAGTTGAGCTGATACCACGAAGCGGAACCACGGCATTCTATTACCTGGGGGGTCTACTGAAGTACCACTTTCCTTACTCTAAATGTACAGCTTTTTTTTCTCCTCTATCATATAACTGTTGGACCTTCTAACATGGTCTGTGTGTAAAAGCATCAGTCAGTTGAAGGTGTGATCCACATCATGAGGATGACACCACCTCTGCACTGTTTGAAGTCAGAAAAAGGCTTCGAAGTCATGATGGAATTTGTGTCCACAGACAGTAAAAATACAGCCCACTCAAAATGACATTCTTGTGCAGATAATTGAATGCATGTGTTGTCCCCCACTGTTTGAACAGATAACCCATCTGAATGCTTCTGTCCACACTGTGAATGAGCAGAAGAGGCAGCTGGAGGAGGAGCTGCATCACAACATCCACATGGTGACGATACACACTGACTGAGAGTTTAGCAGAGTTTGGAAGGGTGCAGATTTTACACTGTGGTTTGGCAGGAATTCATCTGCACTTTCTGCTCTTGGTGACACATTTTCACAAATGTGCAGAATATTTTATATTTGTTTTTCTGTTTTTTTTACACTTTAGACGTTGCAGCATTACTACGTTATCACTTTATTAATTTTCCTGCACTTTCTACTGTTAATGACACACGTGTATTTATTTTTTTGTTTTTTTTTAGGTATCCACAACTCAAGAGCTTCTGAAGTCAGTTCAGGAGGAGCTTTGTGAACAGAAGCAGATAAACTCTGATCTGAAAGCTCTGAGACACAACGAGGAGACCTTAAATCAACAGGTTGGTGTGTCAGAGCTCAGCTCTAAGTCCCAAAATGTTCACTCCATGATTCTAACTGTGTCCGTTCTATAGGTCCAGACGCTGACAGAGAAACTGCAGAGCACTGAAGCTGAGAGGGACCATCTTCTGTCTGAGAAGCAAACTGACAGTCAGAGCTCCAGCCAGGAGATGGAGAAGCTGCTGTGCACAGTGACAGCTCTGAAGGAGGAGAGATCAGCTGCAGGACATTCTGGAGGAGCTGAGACAGGACAAACAGCAGCTCAGAGCACAACTGGAAGACAGGGTGGACACACACTCTGAGGTTGGACTGACAGGTTTTACTTTGAAAATTACACTTACATTCATCAGCCATAGCTGTATAACCCTTTCATGCATGAATTATGAGAGCCTTAATCTACATTTTTTTTCCCCCAATTGTTTTTATTCCTCTTTAGGCATAAAAAAAAATGCAATTGAATTTTAATTTTTAAATGAACCTATTTTTCACAGAGTTGCAAAAATGTCCACTTGGCTGGACACCATGCGTTTCATTTTTGAAGCAAAAACACATGCATTTACTGATACACTGTGTAAAATCTATGTAATAAAAAATATTTTAATGCAGCTAATGTGATGTTTTCTCACATTTTAACATACTCTAATACTAGTCATTACTCACTTCATGGAGATAATATGCAAAAAAAAAAACCTTTTTGGTTTAAAAAACAAACTGTTAATTACAGTCTAATAACAATAACCAGGTCAAGGTTTATTTATATAGCACACTTAAAAATACACTACTGTGCCAAAGTGCTGTATATAATGCATATAATAATGAAACAGAAAAGGAGTAAAAGACAATAAATAGAATAAAACAATACTGGCACAGTTCGTGCATTAAAAACAATCAATTGATTTATTCTCAAACATGTTAGTGCAGATCAGGTTTATCAAAAACAGTAAAGTTACAGTAACAGTATGAATATTAGTGTATGGGATGATGCATGAGCATCCATTTTATCAGCTGATATGGAACTAAAACAACAAAATGAATATACAAGAGAACAGCTGGAGAACAACTGTCCACTGTAGTGACCACTATGCATAAAGGGTTAAATATATCACCGGTGTCACAGTTGTACCAGAACAGCTGCTCAGAAGTTTGTATGGAAAGCTTTTGTTGATTTGGTTTGTAATGTTTGGATTTGTTTTCAGGCTGCACAAACTCAGAGTCTTCTCCATGCTGCTCAGGAGGAACTCCACCAGCAAAATCAGAAGAGTTCAGATCTGGTACAGCTCTATGAACTGAAGCTGAAGACATGAGTTAACACAGGGGTGTCAAACTTATTTTCTTCCAGGTTCCACATTCAGCCCAATTTAATCTGAAGTGGGCCGGACCAGTACAATAATAACATGATAACCAATAAATAATGACAACTCCAAATTGTTTTAGTGAAAAAAATGACATTCAATTATGCCAATATTTACATTTGCAATCTATCCAAACAAAAAGGGTGTGAATAACCTGAAAAAAATGCAATTTGTTAAGAAATACAAGTACAGTCTTATCAATATTTTTGCCTTGACTTATCATTTATAGGCTACATGTGCATCACAGATCAGATCTACAAAGGCACAAAACATTAAATAAAAGGCAGAATATAGTTAAAACTGTGCTTACTTTTCTTTAGACATTTCAGGTTCATATTTGTTCAGGTTATTCACATTTCATTGTAAAAGGATAGTTTGTTAATGTAAACATTTTCAGAATTTAATGGTTTTTTGCACTAAATTCAAAGACAAAACACTGGCGTTGTCATTATTTATAGGTTATTATGCTGTATTTTTGAGTTTGATGCCCTAACTTTGCACTTTGCAAATTCATCCACTGGTCTAGATTGGAACCTTTTGCGGGTCTGGTTTTGGCTCCCGGGCCGCATGTTTGACATCTGTGAGTTACATGTTCCTACGGAGCATTCAACGGTCTAACTCCAATGAGGTCACATTCCATTTAAAACAGATGACGAGCATGAGTGGCGGAGCTGCAGAGCTGTGAGAGCAGACCGAGACAGACTGTTGAATGAGAGGACAGAGGACAGTCACAGGTCCAGCCAGGACATGGACCAGCTGCTGTGCACAGTGACCACTCTGACTGAAGAAAGAGATCAGCTGCAGGACATTCGGAGGAGCTGAGACAGGACAAACGCAGCTCAGAGCACAACTGGAAGACCAGCTGGACACACTACAGTCTGAGGTTGGACCTTGAAAAATAACATGTGTATCATCAACTGTAGCTGCAGCTAGATCACAGAAGAAGTTACTTCAGGAAGAGTAGGGCAGCAGGACAAGAACAAACCAAATGTAGACCAGTTCCACCATGGTGACGTACACTTCAAAAGCCTTTTGGCAGGGTACTCGTACCCCAGGGGTACTGGAAATTATTTGGGAAAAATCCATTAAATAAGTCATCATGTACTGAACACAAAATAAATAATGAGAATTAATGCTGAAATATAAAACAATAAATGCATTCATATAATAGTTTATTGTCCTGTGGTAACATTTGAAGAGCACTTATATTTTATATTATTCAAATTAGTTTGAGTAGATAAGGAATTAGTTTTTTGTTGATGAAAAGTTAATTTATTAATTAATGACCAATTTATTTATTTATTTTATCAATGAAAGAGGGCACTTTTCAGTTTATATTTTACACAAAATGTACTTACACATTTTTTATATATATATTACAGTTAAATATATGTTGTTTGTTTTATATTTTCAAAACTTTGTAAACAGACATACTTTGGCACAGGAACAAATTTCGCCTTTTTTTTCTTTTTTTTCTATCAGAAAAAAATTTCTATCAGAATCTATCAGAAAATTTTTTTTTCTATCAGAAATACTGAAGTGAGAGTTGGGGGTATTTGGATTAAAAAAAAGTCTATTTCAGGGGTACTCCACTGTAAAAGTTTGAGGACCACTGCAGTAGGGATAAATTTATTAACCTGTCAGCATTTATTTTGTTCTAATGTAGTCATTTTCTGTGAAACTGTGATCAGACGATGGCAGTACCAGAAATTCACACAAAGAAATCATCACATACAATGTGGCAAATAAAGTTTTATTTAATGAAGTGAAATGACACCGGAACAAAAATGGTTCAGACTTTCCTACAGCTGAGTGCAGAAGCCTTCATTTGTATTGATGGCTTAAGGCGTTTCCTTTGCTCAGTGGGATGTTCCTCTGTTCCACCCCAGGGGCACTGTTGTCAGTGTTTGAGCCTCATTTCCCTTCCACTTCTACTGATTGACTGGGTCTTTTTATCCACTTAATTCTAGAGCAGTGGTTCCAACTGTTTTTTACTCCTGACCCCATTTTAACGTCACAAACTTCGGGCGACCCCAGACATTCAAAACGGAGACATTTTTTTTTTTGCTTAAATTAATTTGTTTTGATCCTGTAATAGTTTTCTATCCTGTTTCAAATCCAGGTTAATTTTAGATGACATTTAGTCTATATAATGTATAATATTGTGGACAGAGCAGTAAATCCAGGTGTAGATTACTGCACAAAGGGAGAATTGGATTTTCCTTGGTCCGGATATGTACGGTCAGTCCGCTGTGATTTACAAGGCTGACAATTAATACTGAACAAACAAGAACTGAAACTTGAATTATGAAAGAGCTGCAGCATCTGAAACTGACCACAATGAACATTTGACACAGAAACAGAACCACAGCGCTGCAGTTTCACACTCAGTTTGTCTGTTATGGATTAGGATTGGCTCTGTCAACTAAACACAGATTTTTTATGAGTAAGTTTTATTTTTATCAATTACTAGAAATTTCAGGCGGCCCCATTTGAATTCCAGGCGACCCCATGTGGGGTCCTGACCCCAAGGTTGAAAAACACTGTTCTAGAGAAAGGAAAAAAAAATTGTCTTTCCATAAGTTGTGCATGTAAATTTCCTGCCACAGATGGGAGACCTCTGGTCTCTTTGACACCCTTCCCCACTGTTCCTCTGTAATGTTGAATTTATGTCTCTGTCCCTCCCTAATCTATGTAGTGGGAGCTTTGTCAAGTAAATGCACACAGAGTCAAGTCAAAGTCGGAGATTGAGGCCGAACTGGAGCCACATAAAGTGTTTATTCATGCATTAAATAAACACTGAGTTTATAATCTGCAGAAAACAACAGACTTTTCACTCTGGGAGTCCACTTTTATATTGTCAAAAGTAGGTTGGGTTTAGCTACAAATCAACACCCATTTTTATCATGTTTTGAACATTAATCTCGTCACGTCGGAAGCCACCCTTCTTAGCTTGTCTCCGATAGAGTAAGGTCTTTTTGGTGTCTGTCAGGATTGGTCAAAACATATACATATGCAACTAATTCCCAGTATTAGTTTATCCTATATTAATATGTAACTTTTTCCCAGAATATGTAAATTATTCCAGATTGTCCAAAATTCCACTCATGTGTACTTCTTTTGTGCACCATGTTTTCCGAAACTTTCCATGAGCTCCTATGTTCCTTTCTGCCCGCCCTGTTTTGTACTTTCCCATAAATTCACGTGTTCTTTCGATGACTACACGTGTTTGTTCTTTTGTGGGTCTCCCAGGAAGAAAAAGTCAGCTACTCTGTTACAATCTACACATTACACAAGAATAACTTCTGGCATGCAAATGACTACAGGTTAATACTTTTGAATACAAACTGAATACTTTTGATTAAAATATGATTTTTTTGACACCACAAGAGTGTGGAAACATTGTCCTTCTTAAAGCTGCGTATGACTTCATCATTAATATTTCCTCAAATTCATTAAACCAATTTGTTAAACCAAATTATGGTCGTACTGCAGCTGCGTGGAATTCATATTTCCCACATCCACTTCGCAAACAAAATTTCCAAAAACGGCCCGAGTGACGTATTGGTTGAGTATGTAAACCAGGGGTGTACAACCTCATTTTGGTTCAGGGGCCATATTTAGCCCAATTTGATCTCCAGAGGGCCGGACCAGTCAAAATAATAAAATAATAACCTATAAATAATGACAACTCCAACTTTTTTAGTGAAAAAAAAAAACATTAGATGATGAAAACTATATCTATCCAAACAAAACGATGGAGTAACTGGAAAAAATGAAATTTCTGAAGAAAAACAAGTACAATTTTATCAGTATTCTGCCTCACCTTATGATTTCTACATGTGCATTACAGATCAGATCTACCAAGACACAAAACAGGCAGAATATTGTTAAAATTGCACTGATTTTTCTTTAGACATTCCAAGTTGTTCATATTTGTTCAGGTTATTGACATTTTATTATTAAAGGATGTCAGAATTTAATGTTCTTTGCAATAAATCAAAGAGAAAAAAATGGTGTTGCCATTATTTAGAGGCATAATATTCTATTATTTTTCTCACATTAAACCAAGAAGAAAATTTGGAGTCATTTTTTCGAGGTTATTACGCTATTATTTTTGCATTTGATGCCCTTGACTGTTAATTTCTTGAGGGTAATTTTTGCACTTTGTAAATTCATCTTGCGGGCCAGATTGGAACCTTTGGCGGGCCGGTTTTGGCCCCCGGACCGCGTGTTTGACACCTGTGATGTAAACAAACAGGTGCTTGTGATGGAGTCCACTTCGAAGTTGTTCACCATGAGGGAAGTGATTCAGGTGCATTGGCATGGAAAGACTAACGGATTAGAGATGAGGAGGCTGTCACTGGGGTTGGACACATCTGAAGAAAAATGAGTGATGAAAGTCCAGCCATGTGTCATTATCCTGTTGAATGACTCTAGTTTTCCTGTGCCATCCCATTTCATTAAATATAACTATTTATGGGTCATGATATAGTGATGTCTTAATCTGGGGATTTCTGAAGGTGATACAAAAGGTTGGTCAAGGTCACTCAAATGTACCCTTTTCAGACCAGGATCAGCTCATCACTACTTCCCTGCATTTTTCTGTTGGAAGTATTTGAATTTTCTCCTTTTTGGGGACAGGTCTAAACTCATAGATTAACAGTTAAACATGTTTTGTGCTATACTAAACGTCGCACATATTTAGATTGATTTGAAAATACCACTGGAGGAATTCATGTGTGTATTGTCCCCCACTGTTTGAACAGATAACCCATCTGAATGCATCTGTCCACACTGTGAATGAGCAGAAGAGGCAGCTGGAGGAGGAGCTGCATCACAACATCCACATGGTGACGATACACACTGACTGAGGGTTTAGCAGAGTTTGGAAGGGTGCAGATTTTACACTGTGGTTTGGCAGGAATTCATCTGCACTTTCTGCTCTTGGTGACACATTTTCAAAAATATGTAGAATATTTCATATTTGTTTTCTGTTTTATTTTACACTTTAGACCAGGGTCGGCAACCTTTACAGCCTAAAGAACCATTTTTGTCTCGAAAAAAAGAAAGAAATCTGACCAGAGCCATGAAAAAAAAAAAAAGTAAACCCATCTACATTTTACCATGAGGTGGCTGCTCTGCTGTAGTGTATTTGGGATTAGTTTGCTTTTTAACTTTTTTTAACTTTTAACTTACTTTTTAACTGCAGTAATGCAATGTCTGGTGCATTTATGAAATTATACAACTACAAGAAAGAAAACATTCCAGATTTGTACAATTTTTTTAAATGATGGACACCATTTCCAGAACATAATGTAGTAGTGCAATGGAGAAAAAGTGCAACTTTCATGTATAGTGGCTTACTTACAAATAATGACCAAATGCAAATTGACCATCTTGTCTGGAATTTGGGAAGAAAATAATCCATTTTGGTTTTATGCTGTGAAAAAATGATTTCATTCCATGTGAGACCTGCGCATTTCTGCAGATGGACAAAGTTGGAATAGATTTAGGCCAATAACAATGTTAAAAAGCAATGACTCATTCAGTTTATTTCAAAATGTTCCTTAGGTTTTTTGGCCAAAGGAGCCATAGACAGATGCTAAAGAGCCATATGTGGCCCTGGAGCCACAGGTTGCCCACCCCTGCTTTAGACGTTGCAGCATTACTACATTATCACTTTGTTAACTTTCCTGCATTTTCTACTGTTGATGACACACGTGTTTTGTTTTGGTTTTTTTTAGGTATCCACAACTCAAGAGCTTCTGAAGTCAGTTCAGGAGGAGCTTTGTGAACAGAAGCAGATAAACTCTGATCTGAAAGCTCTGAGACACAACGAGGAGACCTTAAATCAACAGGTTGGTGTGTCAGAGCTCAGCTCTAAGTCCCAAAATGTTCACTCCATGATTCTAACTGTGTTCGTTCTATAGGTCCAGACGCTGACAGAGAAACTGCAGAGCACTGAAGCTGAGAGGGACCATCTTCTGTCTGAGAAGCAAACTGACAGTCAGAGCTCCAGCCAGGAGATGGAGAAGCTGCTGTGCACAGTGACAGCTCTGAAGGAGGAGAGAGATCAGCTGCAGGACATTCTGGAGGAGCTGAGACAGGACAAACAGCAGCTCAGAGCACAACTGGAAGACCAGCTGGACACACTACAGTCTGAGGTTGGACTGACAGGTTTTACTTTGAAAATTACACTTACATTCATCAGCCATAGCTGTATTAAATATATCACAGGTGTCACAGTTGTTCCAGAACGGCTGCTCAGAAGTTTGTATGGAAGGCTTTTGCTGATTTTATTTCTAATGTTTGGATTTGTTTTCAGGCTGCACAGACTCAGAGTCTTCTACATGCTGCTCAGGAGGAACTCCACCAGCAAAATCAGAAGAGTTCAGATCTGGTACAGCTCTATGAACTGAAGCTGAAGACATCAGTTAACATGTTCATACTGGAGCATTCAACAGTCTAACTCCAATGATGTCACATTCCATTTAAACAGATGAAGAGCATGAGTGAGGAGCTGCAGAGTGTGAGAGCAGACAGAGACAGACTGTTGAATGAGAGGACAGAGGACAGTCACAGGTCCAGCCAGGACATGGACCAGCTGCTGTGCACAGTGACCACTCTGACTGAAGAAAGAGATCAGCTGCAGGACATTCTGGAGGAGCTGAGACAGGACAAACAGCAGCTCAGAGCACAACTGGAAGACCAGCTGGACACACTACAGTCTGAGGTTGGACCTTTGAAAAATAACGTGTCTCATCAACTGTAGCTGCAGCAGATCACAGAAGAAGTTTACTTCAGGAAGAGTAGGCAGCAGGATAAATGGATATAATTTGGAGAATTTAATCCATGTGTCCAAGGACCGTGGGTTCTCAGTCTGAACAGACCTGTGATGTGTCAAAATCTATAATTCCATTCTGTACGGTCTGATAACGGAGCCAAAAGGATGTGCAGAAATGCAGCTTCCTCCCAGACCACCTGGTGAACGTTCACAGTTTGTCTCACATGGACACTTATGGGGCTGTGACCTCCAGTTACAGATAAAACTATGATGGGATCTTCACAGAAAACAGTTTTCTAACAAATATTCTAGTTTTTTTATATTACCTGGGGGGTTTACTGAAGTACCACTTTCCTTACTCTAAATGTACAGTTTTTATTTCTCCTCTATCATATAACTGTTGGACCTTCTAACATGGTCTGTGTGTAAAAAGCATCAGTCAGTTGAAGGTGTGATCCACATCATGAGGATGACACCACCTCTGCACTGTTTGAAGTCAGAAAAAGGCTTCGAAGTCATGATGGAATTTGTGTCCACAGACAGTAAAAATACAGCCCACTCAAAATGACATTCTTCTGCAGATAATTGAATGCATGTGTTGTCCCCCACTGTTTGAACAGATAACCCATCTGAATGCTTCTGTCCACACTGTGAATGAGCAGAAGAGGCAGCTGGAGGAGGAGCTGCATCACAACATCCACATGGTGACGATACACACTGACTGAGAGTTTAGCAGAGTTTGGAAGGGTGCAGATTTTACACTGTGGTTTGGCAGGAATTCATCTGCACTTTCTGCTCTTGGTGACACATTTTCACAAATGTGCAGAATATTTTAGATTTGTTTTCTGTTTTATTTTACACTTTAGACCAGGGTCGGCAACCTTTACAGCCTAAAGAACCATTTTTGTCTCGAAAAAAAGAAAGAAATCTGACCAGAGCCATGAAAAAAAAAAAAAGTAAACCCATCTACATTTTACCATGAGGTGGCTGCTCTGCTGTAGCGTATTTGGGATTAGTTTGCTTTTTAACTTTTTTTAACTTTTAACTTACTTTTTAACTGCAGTAATGCAATGTCTGGTGCATTTATGAAATTATACAACTACAAGAAAGAAAACATTCCAGATTTGTACAATTTTTTAAATGATGGACACCATTTCCAGAACATAATGTAGTAGTGCAATGGAGAAAAAGTGCAACTTTCATGTATAGTGGCTTACTTACAAAATATGACCAAATGCAAATTGACCATCTTGTCTGGAATTTGGGAAGAAAATAATCCATTTTGGTTTTTATGCTGTGAAAAAATGATTTCATTCCATGTGAGACCTGCGCATTTCTGCAGATGGACAAAGTTGGAATAGATTTAGGCCAATAACAATGTTAAAAAGCAATGACTCATTCAGTTTATTTCAAAATGTTCCTTAGGTTTTTTGGCCAAAGGAGCCATAGACAGATGCTAAAGAGCCATATGTGGCCCTGGAGCCACAGGTTGCCCTGTTGTAGAATATTTTATATTTGTTTTCTGTTTTATTTTACACTTTAGACGTTGCAGCATTACTACGTTATCACTTTATTAACTTTCCTGCACTTTCTACTGTTAATGACACACATGTTTTTTTTTTTTTTTTTTAAGGTATCCACAACTCAAGAGCTTCTGAAGTCAGTTCAGGAGGAGCTTTGTGAACAGAAGCAGATAAACTCTGATCTGAAAGCTCTGAGACACAACGAGGAGACCTTAAATCAACAGGTTGGTGTGTCAGAGCTCAGCTCTAAGTCCCAAAATGTTCACTCCATGATTCTAACTGTGTCCGTTCTATAGATCCAGACGCTGACAGAGAAACTGCAGAGCACTGAAGCTGAGAGGGACCATCTTCTGTCTGAGAAGCAAACTGACAGTCAGAGCTCCAGCCAGGAGATGGAGAAGCTGCTGTGCACAGTGACAGCTCTGAAGGAGGAGAGAGATCAGCTGCAGGACATTCTGGAGGAGCTGAGACAGGACAAACAGCAGCTCAGAGCACAACTGGAAGACCAGCTGGACACACTACAGTCTGAGGTTGGACTGACAGGTTTTACTTTGAAAATTACACTTACATTCATCAGCCATAGCTGTATTAAATATATCGCTGGTTGCAGCTCAGAGCAGAACTGGAGGACAGGGTGGACCAGGTACATGTCACTGTAAATCTGCTGTAAATCTCCAAAGGGAACTAAATGTGTTCTCCAACACCAGATCTGTGCTGTTCAGGAGAAGCTGAACCAGCTGGAAAAGTTAAATATGCAGCAGTTTGGAAGAGAACCAGTGACGTGTCCATTCCAGTTTAGTTTTATTGAAGGGCATAATTTGTTGGTTATATACCTTAAAGCACAGGTGTCAAACATGCGGCCCGGGGGCCAAATCCGGTCCCCCAAACGGTCCAATCCGGCCCACAGGATGAATTTCTGAAATGCAAAAATTACACTGAAGATATTAACAATCAATAGTGTAAAAATCATTTTAGGTCAAGTCAATCTAAAGTGGATCAGACCAGTAAAATACTATCATAATAATTTATCATGACACTGTTCCTCTTGAGTTCTCAGTCTATGAGTCAGAATCTCCATCTCAAATATTCCATTCACAGTTTGTATCCAGTCATTAGTTGTAGGTGGTTCTAATCTGCACCATTTTTTAGTAATGGCCTTTTTACAGGCTGTTAATAGTATTTTAAACAAATATCTATCATTTTTTCTTACATTATTACCAATAATACATCAAAAATATATTGTTTTTGTGTTATTTATTATAATTTGACACTGTTTTATTAAATAGTTGTTATTCAAAGCATCCTAAAAGCACTTTTTACTGTCTGAGATGCAGATGTTCGTTCCTTTGTTGGGATTGAACTCAAATACTGTTCTGATGTTAGTTCTGAACTAATAGAATCTGAACATTTGAACAGGATCTGAAACTGTAATGTCTGTAAAACAGAATTTCAGTTTGAATACAGGAAGATTTTATGATAGAACATTAGATCCTGTTGGGATCAAATAAAATGTGTTTAGTATTTGTGCAGATTTCTGGTTTAATTCAATTCTTCCAGGAAAAAATATATAAAAAATCTTAAATATATTTATATATATGAATAAATGATTGTAAAATGAATAAATGATAATGAAAATAATAAAAAAAAAAAATTAAAAAAAAAAAATTAAAATTGCCTTTTTGACAGTATCGGGATATATTCTCTCGTGATTCAAGTATTGTTTGTGTGGTATCACCAGATTCTTGCCGATACACATCCCTAATGTTTTGCAGGACAGTATCACTGCTGTGACTGGGATGTGACTGTGTGTCCTTTTATTTTTTTGTTCCTTTATTTTTATCATTTGAATTCTGAACAGTACAAACATGAGGGACATTTGGGATCCATTGACCATAAAAAACCTTTGATAGTTGGCCTGATAGTTGGTTTTAGGCATGTGACGTTGAAATGAAATTAGTCCATTTCTCCCACTGATCATGACACTGCTCTTGAGTTTTCAGTCTATGGCTCAGAATCTCCATCTCAAATATTCCATTCACAACTGTGACTGTGTTCTTATCATTGTCAGGTTCAGGAGTTGAAGGAGCAGCTTCAAACGTTTCATGAGAAACAAGCTGAAGCAGAGGCCTCTCAGCAGGTTTGACTAAACTTCTATTGTTCATAGGACTGTAACGGGACCCACATTTTTTGGTTCAGTACATTTTTGGTTTTGAAAGCCACAGTTCGTTTTTTTTTTTTTGTTTTTTTGTTTTTTTTGTTTTTTTTCCGGTTCGGTACGGGAATAAAGAAAACCCCTCAAAATGTCTTTAAGACATTTATGAATTTTTGAACATTTTTCCCCCAATTTTTGGACACAATAGAATATAGAAAAACAGGAATAATGTAATTCTGCTGCTATAAATAAAATAGAAAATAAAACTAATTATTAATATTACTAAATGTATTTTAAACATTAGTATTGCACTTTTCCCTTAAAGGTAGTTTTGAACAAACAACAAAAATCTAATCCCAGTTCTGTCAGTTCACATTCTGCAGAAAAAGAACAACAAAAAAATTCCACATGAAGTGCAACATTAACAAGAGGGTAAACTAGTATTCTGTTTAAACAAACTGAAGAGAAACACTGACAACAAATTGAACCAAATTATTTATTTTAGGACAGAGAACAAACAGTTTAGGCCACTATGTGTGTTTGTGTATGTGAGTGTGTAAGGGTTTTGTATTTTTTTTTGAGAGAGAGAGAGTTTTACAGCTACCGTGGTTCATAGTCAGTAAACAACGTCCGTCTTATTAACGTCTCTTTCCTCGTTGTCTTTCACCTGAACCTGAACTGATCCAAACTGGACTGTACTGATGGTGGAGGGTCTTCAGTCTCTTCCTTCCAGGTCCACATCATATTTGTTTTTTTGTTTTTTTTGTTTTTAACCTTGTATCAGCTGCTATTTCGTATTTTGGGTCAATGTGCGCTCCTTTAATATGTCCGTGGGGAACTTGCGTGGATTTAAAGTTCCTCATTGAACAATGGCTTTAGTTCATTTTTCTTTTTCTCAACATGCTGTGCCGTTTGGGTACAGCTGTGTACTGAACTGAACAGGTGTGTACTGAAACGGTTCGGTTTGGTACATGTGCCGTTACAGGCCTACTATTTCATGACTTTTGGATGTGGTTGTTGTGTTCAGCTGCTCAGTGAAGCCAACAGAACCATCTCAGAGCTCAGGGAGCAGCTGAGGAGTTCAGATCAGAAGGAGCTTCTATCGGCACTGCTGCAGAATTCCACTGTGGAGCTTCAGGTGATCTGACCACAGACTGTCGAAGGCCCACACACACTCCCATGACCTTTGAGTTTTCTACTTTAGTCTGAGTGTAACGACTTCCCACTAATATCTCCGCAGACGGCCTTTAGGAACTTCCAGGGCTTCGCAGACACGTGTTCAAGCGTCTCCAGCATGGCCCGGGACCAGTGCTTAGGAGTCAAGTGTTCTCTGAACCCTCTACCTGAATCTAAATCTACCATGGCTGTGTACAGCGCAGTGTGTCGGCTGAGACTGCAGAGTCTGGACACTCTGGGACACATCGCAGTAAGTGTCATTCCATTTGAAATCAAACAGCTCCAGTTCTTTTTTATTTATTTATTTATTTTTAATTCTCTTCTTATTGAATGAATTCGGATATTTTTTTTCATACATTGAAAAACCAAACCAATACACAAACTATGCACATCCAGAGAGTGGGTGTAAAAAAAAAAAAAAAAAAAACAGAAACATTTACAGCAGCTCATCATGGTCCTGGCATACAGGATCTCAAAGTAAAGAATCAATGTTTTTTTATTTATTTTTTTTACCTTTATTTAACCAGGAAAACCTCATTGAGATTAAAAATCTCTTTTTCAAGAGCGTCTTGGCCAAGACGGGCAGCAGTACATTAAATAGTTACAGACACAGACTTCCATACATAAAACGAATACATAAAAAACACACAGACAAGTCAAACCTTCCAAAGTCAACTTTGCAAAAAGTGCCCATGAGATGAAGACAAAGTGTGTCAGGTACAACATCTGCAGACACATGTCTCTCTCTCTCTAAGTCATACAACATCCTTTTAAAACTGTCCAACCAAACCAGATCCTTCAGTTTCAGGTCTTTTTGTAGTTCATTCCAGGTGAATGGGGCCGAAAACCTGAAGGCCTTTTTTCCCTGCTCAGTTCTAACTTTAGGAACAGACAAAAGAAAAGATCCTGAGAACGAAGATTATAAGCGTCTGTGGTCAGAAGGTAGGATGGAGCAGACCTAGAACAGACTTATAAATTAAAATATGCCAGGGACTCAGTCTGCGAGCCGACAAAGAAAACCATCCTACGTGATCATAAAGCAGACAATGATGGGTGAGATTTGAAATTGGTGATGAATCTCAGGGCTCCATGATACACACATGGATAGATAAATAAATAATGTATAAATGAAAACACAAAAACATATTTCCTTCAGAGGATTTTTGGGTACATATTCATGCATTCACCTCAGCAAAATCAGATCTGAAAGGCTTCACATATCTCACACATCCCTCCCAGTGTTGCACAAAAAAATCCATCTTCAAATTTACAGTGAAGGTTATTCTTTCCATCCTATAAATTCCAGTGGTTATGTCTGTCTAATTATTTATTGTTGGTTCTTCTTGTGTCATCCATCATTTAGTTATTACCTTTTTTCCTTCAGCTAGTAACATGCTGAATAGACATCTAAGTCGCTTCTCCTTTTTTCTAATAAGCACAAAACTTGTTTCCTTGCAGGAGCACCTTCAGGCACACACTCACTGCTACAAGAACCTGTTTGACGCCCTGATCAACAACGATCTCGCAGTTTTTGAGGAGCGGCGTCTGCAGGATGTGCTTCTGTGTAAAACACAGGCCCCCAGTTACTCCATTAAAGACGAGGACTTCCACTCACTGTGGAAACCCAGAGTCACAGAGCTGTTGGACAGGAGGCAGCTGTACCTGCAGGTAAACGCTGGTGGGTGGGATTTAGTGGAGGAACCGCAGCAAATACGTTCATGCTGCAGAAAACACATCAAGCTTCTTTAGTTGTTTTTTTTTTAAAATAATAATAATAGCCTAAGGTACTGCATAGAGCACATGTTGCTCCAAGCCATCTTCACAAATATAGAAAGGATGTGTTTCCAGTTTGTCTTAAATGTAGGACAGAAATTAGTGATCTTACTCACTGTCTGGTCCTGTGTTAAAATACAAAAATACTGGAATGACGTAAGTTCTCAAAATGGAGATTGAACTCGACCCGGTTCCTCTGCTTCTGGGCCTTCCTAGTGTCCGTGTACCGGATGGATATCACAAAAACTGTATAATGTTATGGCTTTTTGTGCTAGGAAAAATATTCTACAGCACTGGATTTCAGATAAAACCCCCTCAGTTGTGGGGGGGCAGGGGATACTAATGGAATTCAAACCCCTGGACTTTCTGACCTGTCTCATGCACCACAAGACCAATGCCTTTGAAAGAATATGAAAACCATTCCTTGACTATATTAATGTGAATATATCTGCTATAACGACAAGAGCTTTTGTATAAAAATGATTTTCTTTTTTCCTATCCAGCTTCCATTGTATTGAATACTGTACTCTACCTTTCATATGTATAGCCTGAAAGATATGTGTATGGGCATATGTATACCTGTGTGTGCATTTATGCATGTATGTATATATATATATATATATATATATATATATATATATATATATATATATATATATATATATAAAATTTATTTATTCATTCATTTATTTAGTTTCTGACCACTCCCAGCCTGTGTTTTGTGTTTAGTTTTATTATTTTGTTTTATGTGTGTGTGTTTCAAAAAGAAAAAACCCAATAAACAAATTTGTATTAAAAAAAAAAAAAAGATAATAATCTGGTTTGACCTTGTACCTTGTTTTTGGTACCTTGTTTGCAGAAAATGGGCGGCACTTTGGAGAAGCTGCGGACCAACCTGGTGTCTTTTCGCAGTGAAGTGACCACGGAGCTCAGAGAGATGGAGTGGTTTAAGGAGCAGCTGAAGACCCAGACTTACAGTAACCTGGAAGGGATCCTGAACTGTGAGCTGGAGCGCAGGTCTGCTCTGATCCAGAACAGGACCAGGACTCTGCAGGTACTGCCCAGGTGGAAAATACTTGAGGGTACTTTTTATTTCTATCAGATGTTTGTCTGATGTCGTATCCATGTGACTGCTGCAGGACATGACAGAGGAACACACCGTCCTGATGCGGGAGCTGAAGCTGCTGGAGGTTCAGAGCCACTCTGAGCTCCGACAGGAGAAGAGGAAGAGGTCCACACTGCTGCAGGCCCTGGAGGGGGCGCCGCTCCAAACACAGGTGGACCTGCTCAAAGACAACCAGCAGCTGCTTCTGCAGCTGCAACAGGCTGAGGACCAGGTCAAAGTAAGTCCCACCTGTCTGTTTCCACTGGACCAGCCCACTTATGTTAAGTCTGTAAAGAACACTGCCCTCAAGGGCTATGGCAATAATGGTAAAGACTACTTACCAGCTCAAATATTGCACACGAATGCTACACATATGCACATATTTTCCACTGGAGAACTGAGAAAAAATTTGATCCACATGATGAAGATAACCTTTGACCTTTTCAACTTGGTGGAGAGCATCGAGGGGTTCATACGAAAGATAAACAATGCTTTTATGAATGATCTGCTTCTGTTAGATCACAGGTGTCAAACATGCGGCCCAGGGGCCAAATCCAGCCCACCAAAGGATCCAATTTGGCCTGTGGGATAAATTTGTGAAATGCAAAAATGACACTGAAGATATGAACAGTCAAAGATGTTCAAATCATTTTAGGTCAATTCAACCTTAAGTAAGACCAGTAAAATACTATCATAATAACCCATAAATAATGAAAAAAGCTATTTTTTTCCTCTTTGTTTCAGTGTAAACAAAGTAAAATTACACAAAAATGTTTACATTTACAGACTATCCTTTTACAAAAAATGTGAATAACCTGAACAAATAAGAACAGCCTGAAATGTCTGAAGAGAAGTATGTGGAATTGTACCAATATTCTGTCTGTTATTAAATGTTTTGTGTATTTGTAGATCCACTGTGATCTGACAGTTGTGATGCACATGTATAAATGATAGACTATGGTGCAATATTGTTAAAATTGCACTTATTTTTCTTCAGAATTTTCAGGTTGTTAGTATATTTTTATGTTATATACAAGTGTAGTTCATAGATGTAAACATTTTCATTAAGGAATTTTACTTTTTTCACCCAAAAACATAGAGAAAACTTTGGAATTGATATTATTTATAAGTTCTGATCCTATTTTACTGGTCTGGCTCACTATTGATCATATTAGGCTGTATGTGGAACTGAACTAAAATGAGTTTGACGCCCCTGTGTTAGATGATGATTTTACACATTTATAGTTACACAGTTTGGAAAAATTGTGCCTCCCCAGCTGTCACTGACGTTGTGATGTTTGGGTTGAGACCCTTAAAGGTGACCTGTTTGTTTTCCAGTCTGTGCGAGTGGAAAACGAGGAGCTGAAGGAGGCCCGGGTCAGAGCCAGCGAGCGCATGTCCAACCACAAACAGGCCACTCAGCTGCTGCAGACGGAGCTGCAGGACAGCCGAGCACGGGTCCAAGACCAGGAGAACACCATCCAGACCCTGAAGAACAAACTGCAGGAGGCACAGGTTAGTCCCACAGAACATTCACTGCTGTTTGAACTGCTTTAGATTGGACTTATTTGGATGATATTTGTCTGTTTATGTTACAGAAAAATGCATCGCCCAGTGCCGTTGAGCTGGAAAAACTGAAGACAAAAGTGTTCAAAATGGAAATGGAGCTGAGTTTGTCATCTGATAAACACCAGCAGGAGTAAGCACTGGATGTTCCACTTCAGAATCCCAATGTTTTGGTTCAAAGTTAAAGAAAAGACGGAGCTCACTCCTCTGTTACAGCAGCTCATGTTTCCGCCTGGTTCTTTTTCTTCTTTTATTTGATGGATTCCGTACTGCAAAGGTATCAAACATGCACCCCGGGGTCCAAATCCAGCCTGCCAAAGGGTCCAGTCTGGCCCTTGGGATGAATTTATGAAATGCAAAAATTATACTAAGATATTAAGCAATCCTTTTAGTTCAGGTTCCACATTCAGACCAATTCAATCTCCAGTGGGTCAAACCAGTAAAATACGATCATAACATAACAATAATGACAACTCCAAATGTTTCTCCTTGTAAATGTAAATATTTTCACGTATTTACACTAAAACAAAGTATAATTTTGCAAAAAATGTAAATAACCTGAACAAATATGAACAACCTGAAATGTCTTAAGAGAAGTAAGTACAATTTTAACAACATTCTGCCTGATACTCAATGGTTTGTGTGTTTGTAGATCCACTGTGATCTGTAAGTTATAATGTACATGTGGAAATGATAAACTGAGGCAGAATATTGATAAAATTACACTGATTTTTTTTCAGTTCATGTTATTCACATCTTTTGAAAGGATAGTTTGTAGATGTAGACCGTTTCATAATGTAAATTAATTTTTTTTGCTCTAAAACACAGAGAAAAGTTTGGAGTTGACAATATTTATATATTATATTATTATTTTACTGGTCCGGCCCATTTCAGATCCAATTTAGCTGAATATGGAACTGAACTAAATGAGTTTGACACCCCTGGCCTACTGTGACTTCCTGTAACTCAGTGTTTTTCAACCTTGGGGTCGGGACCCCACGTGGGGTCACCTGGAATTCAAATGGGGTCACCTGAAATTTCTAGTAATTGATAAAAAATAAGAACTTACAAATAAAAATTTACATTATACAGTCTAAATATTGTCTAAAATTAATGTTTATTTGCAACATATTATAGCAAACTATTACACGATCAAAAACAAATTAATTTTAGCAAATAAAATGTCTCCGTTTTGAATGTATGGGGTTGCTAGAAATTTCTAATAATTTATAAATAAAAATTTTTAAAAAAATAAAACTTACTTGTAAAAATTTACATTATATAGTCTAAATGTTGTCTAAAATTAACATTTATTTGCAACATAGTATAGCAAACTATTGCAGGATCAAAAACAAATTAATTTTAGCAAATAAAATGTCTCCGCTTTGAATGTCCGGGGTCACCTGAAATTTCTAATAATTTATAAATAAAAATTTTAAAAAATAAAACTTATTTGTAAAAAAATTATATTATATAGTCTAAATGTTGTCTAAAATTAACATTTATTTGCAACATAGTATAGCAAACTATTGCAGGATCAAAAACAAATTAATTTTTTGCAAAAAAAATGTCTCCGTTTTGAATGTATGGGGTTGCTAGAAATTTCTAATAATTTATAAATAAAAATTAAAAAATTAAAACTTACTAATAAAAATGTACATTATATAGTCTAAATGTTGTCTAAAATTAACATTTATTTGCAGCTGTTACGCCCCGGCCTAGGGGTTTACCAGGGTGAACATAATGTGCTCACTTTTGTCCCCTCCCAGCTCCCAAGCTCACACGTCAGTCAAAAACTAAAATTCACAATGTTTATTCCAATTATTTTTTCTAAACAACTAAGGAAGGGTTAGGGGAGGGAGCGGCTAAAACAACAAACAAAATATCTTCTTTACAGTTTAAACTAAATTACTTACTCAAAATAAATACACGAAATAAAATACAGCAAACTTGCCTAAACTTCCTAACCAAAAACAGGAGAAAAAGTGAAACAAAAAAGAGCCGACCTCCCCTACCAGAAAAGGGTTCGATTTACAAAAACTATTCACAA